>NC_041224.1:104910074-104989466 GCF_002837175.3 Physeter macrocephalus | reverse complement strand
CCGCGGCATGTGGGATCTTCCCGGAACAGGGCACGAACCCGCGTCCCCTGAATCGGCAGGCGGACTCTCAACCGCTGCGCCACCAGGGAAGCCCTTCACTCTCTTCTTGCCTCTTCATCCTTCACTGTGCTCGAGTCATACTGGCCTGCCCTCTCTGCTCCTCCAATGGCCAAACTTCCTTCTGTCCTGAGGCCTCTGCTCATGAGTTTCCTCTGGGGAGATGTTGCCTTACCAAACTCATTGCAGGCGTACTCGAAAGCTAGAATTAAGAGTTTTAAAAAAGAAAAGGCTTCATATTCCTGATAGAAAGGGCTTCAGACATTTTCTGTCACAAACCCCACAGTATTCTCTGAGGGCATGCTTTGAGCCATCTGCTTCATCATGGGATTAGTGTTTGGGGATTTAAATTATTAACATTCACATGGATGGAATACTTTTAATTGCAAGAAGAAAACTTGGGCAGATTAAGGTAGAAAATACCATGTTTGAGAGATGTAAGTGGTGATAGGGATAAATTGACTTTCAAAAAAGTACTCAGTATAGGAAAGAAAATGAAATTTTAAGGAGGAATGGATGATGGGCCAGGAAGTTCAGGGAAAGTTTGACTCCACTGTGGGACCCAAGTTACTGAGAGTTTTGCAGTGACCTTTGGAGAGTGTCGTTGTCCTAGTGGGACTGTGCTTTTTCTGTCCCGTACTGAAGTGTGTGCGAGTGTGTGTTTGAATCTGCATGGCATCCTACTGATACAGACTGTTTTCCAGATAATGACGATTTGGCATTGATCTGACTTTTCTTTCTCACCTACTCCCTCTGGAAGTGAATCGTGTGCCCTTGCAAGATTGCTGATGGGATTAAAGGGTAGTCTACTCCTTAAGGTATTAGACCTGGAACCTTAGATTATATGTTTGATGGTTCCATCAGCTGCAGTAACCAACAAAGTCAACATTTTGGGTGTCAGATAGGCTATAAATAAAAAACAAGCTGTTAGGTGGACTAAATAGTTTTTGAGGAAATATACACCATGAGTGTTGAGGATTCATCTTTATATTCTTTTATTTATTCAGCCTTGTCTAAAAATTTGCTGTCATCTTGGAGTTCGGTGCCAGGGTTTGATGTTGGCCTTGTTTCTGAAAACCATTGATCGGAGAAATTTTACTAGATTGTCTACTGTAGTACAGGGTTAACACAGAATATTTGACAACTATTTTGGGGGAAACAAGTTAGATTCTAAATTCCAGAATGTCAGCATCATCCTTCACTCATAAAGCCTAGAACCCTTCTATGGTACCTGACTATATTTGGCTTTTCCTTCAACGTAATCCATGCAGATGGGGAAGCACTTTTTAGGGGTATTGGGAAGATAGGCACATCCTATTAGGCTCAATGTGGATATTTGATGCTCAGGGGCCTTTGGGGCCGCACACCTGGTGAGAAAGCTAATTATAGGTCACTGTTGAGCAGGAGAGAATTTTCTTACCTCTCATGTTCTTTTGGCTCAACCTAACTTTTTAAATTCATCACCACCGTGGCTTGTATGATCTTCCTCACAAAGACCAAAATGTTAGCTGTTGCTTTGTTTTAGGGTAAATATTGAAGTGCTTGACATCTGCATCTAGAAAGGCTCATCCGTGGAAGCTAGAAAATGGGGGGGTAGTAAGGACTTTTTATATCCTGTAGGCTGAACTGTAGATTGTCTCTGGATTGATCTGTGTCAGCCTGTGGACTTAGGATCTCCCCGGACCTTCCAAATATTCCATGTCCCATAGATGAGCTAGAGAAATGAGAGAGATGAGAGAGAAGAAAGGGTATGTTTCATTTTCTATAGCAGCCATGGTGTTGACCATTGAGACATAGTGTCTTTCTATGAAGACGGTGAACCTGTCAACCTATAAAGTTGTGATTTCCCATAGACATGGTGTCCTGCTTAAGGGCATATTCTAAGGGCTGTGGAGGATTTAAAGGAAGGTGATCATGATAAAGAAGAGCCAGGAAAATGGAGCTTAAAATGAAGTACTCATCCAGAAATAGTGCTACATTCCTCTTGCTTTCTAGAGCTGGTTTCCGAAAGGACGTACCACAACGGTCTGGGCCAGTTTTATAAGGAAAAGATCCAAATACCTAGGGCAGATGTCAGTTATGGGAACTGCCACTCCCAGATCATTGGAGCTGGGTATTTTTAGGCTTGGGCACATTCTCCATCTTTTCACGCTCACTCTTTGTATACATCTGATCTGTATCGTTGAGACCAAAAGTCTTTGCAGGTTTCTTTGCTCAGATAAAGATTGTTCCTTGTCATCCCACCTGAACTTCCACTGAAGAGCTTTACGGTTAAGTTCTTTTATTTGGCTGAAAGCTCTTTTTTGTTGATGTGGCTGAAGGAGTAAGCCTAAAATTCAAAGCTGTCTTATTTATGACTAAAGTGTAAGTTTTTTGATAGTTTGTTGGTATTGTGGAACTCTAGCAAGTTTAGTGTCCACCTTGTCACTGATCCTGAGACTTGTGTTAGACTAGTTTTGAGAAATTAGGCAGAGTGAGAATCCTGGGTATCATCCACACAGCGACAGTTGGTGTATCACCTTTATTTCTCTGACTCCATCCCTATTAGAATACTTAGAGGGCTATAAAGACACTCTTATTTTTTAAAAGTACTTATTTAAAGGAATCCCTGAAATGATTCCTTTCCTAAAATGAGGAATTCTTTGTTTTTGGATTTTCATATCTTCAGACATTGTCAGCATGTCAAATAGTAGTATATCGGATGTCATAAAATATTTATTGAGTATCTGTATTGTCTTAGGGAACTCAGATGGCTGAGAAGCCTAGTGGAAATAGTGGAAAGAGCTTTGTTAGTTATAGGTATAATAATGGATGTTAGGAGCCAAGAGGTCTTGGTGTCCAGCCGTTAATTGGCTGATCAGGCCATTGAGTCTCTCCTGACCTAAGGCTCTTTACTGTTCTATAAAGTGAGGGTTAGAATGAATGACATCTGGTGTTCCAGCTTTTGAGATCTATGGATGTTTTGTCTTAAAGGCATTCTGAGATGGTCTTTGCCCTTAAGACGTTTCAGCTTTGTTTCTAGATTTCCTTACTTCTGTTTGGCTCAGTTCCAAAAAACACATGTGTTTGTTGTTTACAAAGGAAAATTCAACTGGAAAATATATTATGCAGAAAGGAAGTCTCCTTCAATCCCGCCCTCTGAAAGAGAATCATTCTTAAAATTGGTATCTAATGATCTCCACTTATTTCTATGCATATATTAATATTTTTGTGATAGATACACACATATATGTGTATATATAGTGTGTTCATAGGTGTGTGTGTATATATGTGTGTGTGTGTGTATATATATATCTTATTCATACTGTACTAAAACTTGATTTTTTTCATGTTAACAGTTGAGATAATGGGCATCTTTCCATTTGTCAGTACATATAAAATTACATTTTTTTTTAAATTTAGGTATAGTTGATATATAACATTATTTTCAGGTGTACAATATCATGATTCAACATTTGTATATATTGTAAAATGATCACCACGATAAGTCTAGTTAACATCCATCACCATACATAGTTACAATTTTATTTTTCTTGTGATGAGAACTTTTTTTTAAATAAAGCACACATCTTTTTAAAAAAAATTTGTTTTTATTTTTGGCTGTGTTGGGTCTTCGTTGCTGTGCACGGGCTTTCTCTAGTTGGGGTGAGCGGGGGCGACTCCTCGTTGCGCTACAGGGCTACTCTTCGTTGAGCTACGTGGGCTTCTCATTGCGGTGGCTTCTCTTGTTGCGGAGCACGGGCTCTAGGCGTGCGGGCTTCAGTAGTTGTGGCGCGTGGACTCAGTAGTTGTGGAGTGCAGGCTCAGTAGTTGTGGCGCACAGGCTTAGTTGCTCCACGGCATGTGGGATCTTCCTGGGCCAGGGATCAAACCCGTGTCCCCTGCATTGGCAGGCGGATTCTTAACCTCTGTGCCACCAGGGTAGCCGAAGAACTTTTAAGATCTACTCTCTTAGCAAGTTTCAGTTATGCAGTACAGTATTATTAACTATAGTCACCATACTGTACATTACATAAACTATTGTATTTTTAAAATGACCTCATAGAATGTTAGTAATTCACTATTGGAGGCAGATTAAATATACATTTTGGCCAGAAGGTCAAGTGTTGAATCATATTCAGCTGAAGCTAAAGCTAAATATCACTGTCATAGAATGGATGTGCTGGAATACATGAAAAAAAATCTGAAATTTCAACAAAACTATTGAAATGTTATTATAAAAGTTATTAGTGGCCAGATTTACTTTTGACAGTATACAGGCATTCTCATTTCTCACCACTGTCTGCTGTTAGATTGTTCCTGCAGTCACTGTACCATCCTACACATTCATGATACTAAATAGATGGTAGCTGCCTGAGGTAGGTAGAGGAGCACAGTACTCTTTGGCTAGTTCTGCCAGAATAGTCGAGGGTAACGGTGCCCCTCGCAATTAAATTTGTCTTCTCTAAGAGTAACTAGTTAAAGACTGGGTAATAGGCTAGGTGAAGACTTATCTCCTCATTAACTGCTAGACTTGGAGATTTGTTTGATGATCATGAGTTTCATTGAAGGAATCCCCCAAATTGAAGCATTGTACACTGCTTTTTTTTCCCATATTCTTTTCCATTATGGTTTATTACAAGATGTTGAATATAGTTCCCTGTGCTATGCAATAGGACCTTGTTGTTTATTTTATATATAATAGTTTGTATCTGCTAATCCCAAACTCCTAATTTATCCTCCCCCAGCCTTTCCTCTTTGGTAACCACAAGTCTGTTTGCTACGTCTGAGTCTGTTTCTGTCTGTCTGTTTTGTAAATAAGTTTATTTGTATCAATTTTTTAAGAGTCCACATATAAGTGATATCATGTGGTATTTGTCTTTCTCTGTCTGACTTACTTAGTATGATCATCTCTAGGTCCATCCATGTTGCTGCAAATGACATTATTTCATTCTTTTTTATGGCTGAGTAATATTCCATTGTGTATATATGTGTGTGTGTGTATATACACACACACACACACATGTGTGTGTGTGTATATATATATCTTATTCATACTGTACTAAAACTTGATTTTTTTCATGTTAACAGTTGAGATAATGGGCATCTTTCCATTTGTCAGTACATATAAAATTACATTTTTTTTTAAATTTAGGTATAGTTGATATATAACATTATTTTCAGGTGTACAATATCATGATTCAACATTTGTATATATTGTAAAATGATCACCACGATAAGTCTAGTTAACATCCATCACCATACATAGTTACAATTTTATTTTTCTTGTGATGAGAACTTTTTTTTAAATAAAGCACACATCTTTTTAAAAAAAATTTGTTTTTATTTTTGGCTGTGTTGGGTCTTCGTTGCTGTGCACGGGCTTTCTCTAGTTGGGGTGAGCGGGGGCGACTCCTCGTTGCACTACAGGGCTACTCTTCGTTGAGCTACGTGGGCTTCTCATTGCGGTGGCTTCTCTTGTTGCGGAGCACGGGCTCTAGGCGTGCGGGCTTCAGTAGTTGTGGCGCGTGGACTCAGTAGTTGTGGAGTGCAGGCTCAGTAGTTGTGGCGCACAGGCTTAGTTGCTCCACGGCATGTGGGATCTTCCTGGGCCAGGGATCAAACCCGTGTCCCCTGCATTGGCAGGCGGATTCTTAACCTCTGTGCCACCAGGGTAGCCGAAGAACTTTTAAGATCTACTCTCTTAGCAAGTTTCAGTTATGCAGTACAGTATTATTAACTATAGTCACCATACTGTACATTACATAAACTATTGTATTTTTAAAATGACCTCATAGAATGTTAGTAATTCACTATTGGAGGCAGATTAAATATACATTTTGGCCAGAAGGTCAAGTGTTGAATCATATTCAGCTGAAGCTAAAGCTAAATATCACTGTCATAGAATGGATGTGCTGGAATACATGAAAAAAAATCTGAAATTTCAACAAAACTATTGAAATGTTATTATAAAAGTTATTAGTGGCCAGATTTACTTTTGACAGTATACAGGCATTCTCATTTCTCACCACTGTCTGCTGTTAGATTGTTCCTGCAGTCACTGTACCATCCTACACATTCATGATACTAAATAGATGGTAGCTGCCTGAGGTAGGTAGAGGAGCACAGTACTCTTTGGCTAGTTCTGCCAGAATAGTCGAGGGTAACGGTGCCCCTCGCAATTAAATTTGTCTTCTCTAAGAGTAACTAGTTAAAGACTGGGTAATAGGCTAGGTGAAGACTTATCTCCTCATTAACTGCTAGACTTGGAGATTTGTTTGATGATCATGAGTTTCATTGAAGGAATCCCCCAAATTGAAGCATTGTACACTGCTTTTTTTTCCCATATTCTTTTCCATTATGGTTTATTACAAGATGTTGAATATAGTTCCCTGTGCTATGCAATAGGACCTTGTTGTTTATTTTATATATAATAGTTTGTATCTGCTAATCCCAAACTCCTAATTTATCCTCCCCCAGCCTTTCCTCTTTGGTAGGCATACATCTGGAGAAAACTCTAATTCAAAAAGATACATACACCTCAATGTTCACAGCAGCACTGTGTACAATAGCTAAGACATGGAAGCAACCTAAATGTCCATTGACAGATAAATGGATAAAGAAGATGTGGTGTGTGTGTGTGTGTGTGTATACACACACACACACACACACCACATCTTCTTTATCCATTTATCTGTCAATGGACATTTAGGTTGCTTCCATGTCTTAGCTATTGTACACAGTGCTGCTGTGAACATTGAGGTGTATGTATCTTTTTGAATTAGAGTTTTCTCCAGATGTATGCCTAGGAGTGGGACTGCAGGCTCATATGGTAGTTCTACTTTTAGTTTTTTAAGGAACCTCCATGCTGTTCTCCATCGTGGCTGTACCAAGTTACATTCCCACCAAGAGTGTAGGAGGGTTCCCTTTTCTCCACACCCTCTCCAGCATTTATTATTTGTAGACTTTTTAATCATGGCCAATCTGACTGGTGTCAGATGATATCTCATTGTAGTTTTGATTTGCATTTCTCTAATAATTAGCAATGTTGAACATCTTTTCATGTGCATTGTGCACTGCTTGAAACATTCTTTCTGATTATTTTCAGAAGCATACTTAAGATCACATATATCTAACTTTCTAATATTTTTGCTGCTTTATACAATGAGTTGATTGAAAAAAATCCATCATTAATTTTGGCTCCAGAAATGTGGCAGTAGAGCAATGTTGTTGACTCTTAAGATATACAGAATTGTTTCAATATCGCCTGTATCTCAGCTTTCATTGCATGTCCACCAACTTCAGCTTTGTTGGAATAGAATAACATGGGACTTTTTATTATGTAGGAAAAATGTGAAATTAGTCTTTGGCTGAAGGAGGAGGAAAGTGTTATACTCCTTTTATGCTTTCTGGTTCTGTTCATTAAACTGTGCTATAATTACTTTCTGAACACACAGCTGGTGAGTGTGACCAAAACTTTGAATGCTTATGACTTGTAAGACACATTTCACCATGTTTGTTCCATTGTCAACAATAGTTGGCTTTCCCTGTTCTTCACTGGGTTCCATTCTATACTTCTTCATTCTGATTCATTCTGTTAGTGTGAGAGACAGGAACTCTCTCAGCCAGAGAATAAAGCAGGAGCAGAATTGAATGCATTGTGAATGCACCACACTGTTATTTAATGGAAGTCTTCAATTGTTCCTGCACGTCCAAATGTCTGATGTACAAGATATAGGAGTAGCATGTTTACTAATACGACCATTGTTCTGTACATGTCTCAGTATAAGAAGAGAATTTTGGTAACATGTTTTCCAGAAGTACTCTTGACTCCAGGAGTCATAATTTTGACAAGTCTGGACACACTTTCATCTTCAATGAGAGGATTAGAGAGGTTGACTTTCTTTAATAGTCATTTAACCAGCTTATTTTTCAAAATTAGCCTCTATGTACTTTATTAGGATTTTTAAATTGTGTTGTTTTGGAGTTCAACTACTATAAACAAAATGTGCTTAAAGTACCTTATTTTTCTCAAACATTTTCTTCTTTTCTTTGTATTTTTTTATGTGAATACTTTATTTTGTATCAATCAAGAATAACTTCATGGTCAGAAAGAGAAAGACAATTACCATATGATGTCACTTACGTGGAATCTAAAATATGATACAGGGGCTTCCCTGGTGGCGCAGCGGTTGCGCGTCCGCCTGCCGATGCAGGGGAACCGGGTTCGCGCCCCGGTCTGGGAGGATCCCACATGCCGCGGAGCGGCTGGGCCCGTGAGCCATGGCCGCTGGGCCTGCGCGTCCGGAGCCTGTGCTCCGCAACGGGAGAGGCCGCAGCAGAGGGAGGCCCGCATACCACAAAAAAAAAAAAAAAAAAAAAAAAATATGATACAGATGAATTCATTTATAAAACAGAAACATTCACAGACATAGAATGCGCGTCCGGAGCCTGTGCTCCGCAACGGGAGAGGCCACAACAGAGGGAGGCCCGCATACCACAAAAAAAAAAAAAAAAAAAAAAAAAATATATATATATATATATGATACAGATGAATTCATTTATAAAACAAAAACATTCACAGACATAGAAAACAAACTTATGGGGACTTCCCTGGTGGCGCAGTGAATAAGAATCTGCCTGCCAATGCAGGGGACACGGGTTTGATCCCTGGTCTGGGAAGATCCCACATGCTGCGGATCAACTAAGCCCGTGCGCCACAAATACTGAGCCTGTGCTCTAGAGCCCGCGAGCCACAACTACTGAGCCCACGTGCCACAGCTACTGAAGCCCGCGTGCCTAGAGCCCGTGCTCCACAACAAGAAAAGCCACCGCAATGAGAAGCCCGTGCATCACAACAAAGAGTAGCTCCCACTCGCCGCAACTAGAGAAAGCCCACGCACAGCAACGAAGACCCAGCACAGCCAAAAATAAATAAATAAATAAATAAATTTGTAAAAACAAACAAACAAACTTATGTTTACCAAAGGGGAAAGGGGTGGGGGAGGGATAAATTAGGAGTTTGGGATTAGCAGATACAAACAATTATATATACAAAATAAATAAACAACAAGGTCCTACTGTATAGCACAGGGAACTATATTCAATATCCTGTAATAAACCATAATGGAAAAGGAAAAAAAAATGACTTCATGGATGTCATTGTGATTTTATAGTTTTTCCTATTTTTGAAAATTTTACATTGCAAATCATAAGATCCAGGTCTGATAACTGGATTTTTTTCTATTGTCTCTTTTTTAAAAAATTATTTTTATTTTATATTGGACTATAGTTGATTTACAATGTTGTGTTATTTTCAAATGTACAGCAAAGTGATTCACTTATACATATACATATATATATATATTCTTTTTAAAATTCTTTTCCCATTTAGGTTATTACATAATATTGAGCAGAGTTCCCTGTGCTATATAGTAGGTCCTTGTTAGTTATCTATTTTTAATATAGTAGTGTTTATATGTCCCCAAACTCCCAGTTTATCCCTCCCCCCAACCCTTGACCCTTTGGTAACCATAAGTTTGTTTTCTAAGTCTGTGAGTCTGTTTCTGTTTTGTAAATAAGTTCATTTGTATCATTTTTTTTAGATTCTGCATATAAGCAATATCATATAATATTTGTCTTTCTCTATTTGACTTCACTTAGTATGATAATCTCTAGGTCCATCCATGTTACTGCAAATGGCATATTTCATTCTTTTTAATGGCTGAGTAATATTCCATTGTATGTATGTACTACATCTTCTTTATCCATTCATCTGT
Organism: Physeter macrocephalus; assembly: GCF_002837175.3. Taxonomy (NCBI): domain Eukaryota; kingdom Metazoa; phylum Chordata; class Mammalia; order Artiodactyla; family Physeteridae; genus Physeter; species Physeter macrocephalus. The sequence continues at coordinate 104,979,651 of NC_041224.1, read as the reverse complement.
CACTGGACCTTAGGGGCCTCCATGTCTTGGCTATTGTAAACAGTGCTGCAGTGAACATTGGGGTGCATGTATCTTTTTGAATTATGGTTTTCTCTGGATATATGCCCAGGAGTGGGATTGCTGGATCATATGGCAACTCTATTTTTAGGGTTTTTTTTAAATTAATTTTTATTGGAGTATAGTTGCTTTACAATGTTGTGTTGGTTTCTACTGTAAGGAAAAGTGAATCAGCTATACATATACATATATCCCCTCTTTTTTGGATTTCCTTCCCATTTAGATCACCACAGAGCATTAAGTAGAGTTCCCTGAGCTATACAGTAGATTCTCATTAGTTATCTATTTTATACACAGTATCAATAGTGTATATACGTCAATCCCAATCTCCCAGTTCATCCCACCCCCACCCTTGATAGCCATGTTTGTTCTCTAAGTCTGTGTCTCTATTTCTGCTTTGCAAATAAGATCATCTATACCATTTTTCCAGATTCCACATACATGCGTTAATATACGATATTTGTTTTTCTTTCTGACTTCGCTCTGTATGACAGTCTCTAGGCGCATCCACATCTCTACAAATGACCCAGTTTTTTTCCTTTTTATGGCTAATATTCCATTGTATATATGTGCCACATCTTCTCTATCCATTCCTCTGTTGATGGCCATTTATGTTACTTCCATTTCTTGGCTATTGTAAATAGTGCTGCAATGAACATTGGGGCGCCATGTGTCTTTTTGAATTACGGTTTTCTCTGGGTATATGCCCAGAAGTGGGATTGCTGGGTTATATGGTAATTCTATTCTTAGTTTTTTAAGGAAACTCCATACTGTTCTCTGTAGTGGCTGCACCAAGTTACATTCCCACCAACAGGGTAGGAGGGTTTCCTTTTCTCCACACCCTCTCCAGCATTTATTGTTTATAGACATTTTGATGATGGCCATTCTGACTGGTGTGAGGTGATATCTCATTGTAGTTTTGATTTGCATTTCTCTAATAATTAGCAATGTTGAGCATCTTTTCATGTGCTTTTTGGCCATCTGTATGTCTTCTTTGGAGAAATGTCTATTTAGGTCTTCTGCCCATTTTTTGATTGGGTTTTGTTTGTTTGTTTGTTTGTTTTCCCCTCTCTCTTAGTTTTCTGTCATCTTGGTCTCATCTCCTGATACACTTGAATTTTGGATACTGTGTATAAAATATAGTAGAGATAATTCTAGGTTATTGATAATGTCATTTTCCTCCAAAAAGGATTAACTTTTGCTTCTTTTAGTCAGAATCGGAGATTGAGCTGATTCACTGCTTTGCCTCAGACTTTGTAAAACTGTCCTATTCCTCCTTGATCCTTACTTCTAAGATGTAGTCCTCAGGGGTCTCACCCGAAAGTCTTGATTTTTCTAGGACTCTTCCTCTCCCATGGGCCATGAACTCCATTTTTGTCCACCTAGTACCATAAGACTAGCAGAAGCTCTCTGCAGCTTCACAATGTCCTGGTTGTTACTTTATGCTCAGTTTTTCAGTCTCTCAGCACCACCTTGGAAACTAACAAATGCCTCAAAGGGAAAAGTAGTTCTAAATGCTAGACTTACCTCCTTGTGCTTCTCTTCAATCTGGGACTGTTGTCCCTCACACCCTGACTGTCTTGGTAGCTCTCTAATGTCTTCAGATAGATTTTTTTTTTCTTTTTTTTTTGTAGGGAGTGAGGGAGAGGCAGTTTCTTAGTTGTTTAGTGCAAGAGAATAGGTTTGCAACAAACTATTTTAACCACTGTTGGAATTTTACCTGTATTTGAAGTGGAATATTCAGATATTAAAAATAAATACATAGAGCATGCCTTGTTTGTATTACTGTTATCTTGTACTGGTTACATATTATAGGATCTATGTAATCATAGGATCATTCTTAATATAGAAGTTCAGGAATGCCAAAAATAACACTATTGAGTAAGGCATTCAGCTCTTCGACCAAGTTTAAAAAATCTACCGGATTGATTTTTAATTTAGTCATGATCTATTTCATATATATATTAGCTGCTGGCATTTCTTATTCTCACCCCTTTTCCTGTTTTCCTACTAGGTGGTTTTGTTCTGATTGATTTGCAAAAGCTCTCTTTGTATGTAAGAGACAGGCTCTTTGCCTATATGTGCTACAAATGTTTATCACCAGCAAATATGGTTTGTATGACTGCTACATTTTTGGATTTTTTTAAAGGTTTTTTTGTAGCCTTTCTATTATCCTTTTAAAATGTTAATATTGCACAAATATTTATAAACTACCCACATATAATCACAATACACCTATACATCCACATGCACAGACATTATTAATTATATTATTCAGGTTCTTTATATCATAATTTTTGAGGGATCAAGTTGATTTGCCAATGACTAATGGTAGTGATTTTACCCTTTCTCATGATAAAGAGTGATGTTCTTGGTCTTTTTTACCTAGAATTTGATCTTGTCAAGTGTTAAAATGTTATGATCCATGTGTTTTGGAAATGCTGGGGGTATGGTGTAGATTGTGATTTTATCTTGGTCTCTTTAATTCAGAATTCTTCACTTCTTTTCCCCCTCTTTTAAGTTAGAAGTAAAGAATGGATTCTGTGGTTAAATAACCTGAGAGATATCATAGGAGGAGAAAGTGGGCCTGTACCTGAGTCTTAAAGTATAAATAGGATATGAATGGGTAGAAGTGTGTGGGCCTTCCAGACAAGGGAGAAGGATTAAAAAAGAAATGAGGATAGGGTAGAAAATGAAGTACGTTCAGAATGTGAAAAGAGGCTCTCGGGAGCAGGAAGTCAAGAAATAGGAAGCAAATGTAGGTTAATGAGGTAGGATCACATTTTGGAGGATCCTGAAAGCTAGGTGGAAAACAATTATTTATAAATCAGCTATTCTTAATGCAAATAACCAGATAAGTACATATTTACAAAATAAGCTTTGTGTCAAAGCTCGCTGTACGGAATCATCTGTCAAGCTTGTTTATTTTGATTCATTTTCCTTTATTGCAAGAGCTCAGAGCAGTGCACCATAATTCACATTAACTAATCTAATGCATTCTTTGAGTTTTATTTTGTATCTCACATTCTAACCAGGTGATTTTTAGAGTGTTGATTGAGATTGGTAACCTCGCCTCAAAGAGATATTTTAAGTCTGTCATATTGTGGATCAGTTGAGAACTGCTTTTCTTCAGTTCTGTTTTTCTCCTTCCTTTTCTGCTATGCCCACCCCCAAAATCATAAATATAAGTTTCCTTGCATACCTTAAGCAGATGAGATGAAAATATGCTGAATATGGGGAGATGGCCATGTCTGCAGGCCTGGACTGTTCAGTTGTCTCTCAAGAAGCATGTAGGATGGTGGCTTATTGAGAGTTGAATGAAGCAATGAATACAGTTGCCAATAGTATTTTCAAGTACCCACTAGGCACAGATGATGTGGAAAGATGCAGAAGCCAGGACCTTCTATTGAATGATATCACTGAGTTTGGGATGGTCAGCTCTTCAGAAACATCACTTTTACTCCCAAAGGGAAATTGAGAGAACTGAGTGTTCTCCTTTAGCTTTGACATAAAATTGTATGTTTTTTCTATTCCCAGGGGACTCCTTCTCACAGTTCCGGTTTGCCGAGGAGAAAGAGTGGGATAGTGAAGCTTCATGCCCCAAACAGGTGAGGTGAGGCTGTGTCTGGAATGTGGATTGGCTCTTCTCAAGGCTGAAGACCAGCACCTTTCACATTGCTGTTGAGATGGAGACTTCACATAGAGAAGAGTCTAGTAATTCATGTACAATTCAGCCTCAGTTACCTAAATTGCTCAGAAAGTTTTCAGGGAGCTTACCTTATACAGGCTCTTGGAGCTGGAGTTGACCTTTATACCTGGCCATCTATGTGAACTACTTATATAGCTCATATATGACTATAGTTCATATAGACTGGGTTGCAGGGCTGAAAGTTTATAGTCACGATTTTGAGTGGATTACTTTGCCATTTGGCCTTCCTTCTTTTCCCTTTCTGTGAAAATTCATCTTAGGCTTGAGAATTAATTTTTTTCTCCCACACTGTTTTTGGTGTTAGGTAAGAAAATCCTAAACTTTATAGTTTTAAATAACTCTTCTTCTATAATTAGGAGAATAAAGCTCTAAAATAAGAACAAGTATCATAGAAGTCTTTCAGTGAATCCATAACACCCACACACTTTATTTGCCTTATTCCTGCCATATTTTCTTCCCATGGAGTTTTGATGATTCTCCAGGCAGGATTTCACTGAATCTTTCCGTACGAGAGATGACAGGTATTCTCACCCTTTTTAAAATGTGCAGAGAATGAGTAAGTGCTGGCGTGGCATATGCTTCCGACTCCGGGGCTGGAGCATACTATCTGATACAGTGATCAGACAGCCTGCCCACAGCTTCAGACAGGAGACCTAGCAGCAGACCTGACAGGTAAAGGGCGGGGCCTTCCTCCCCATTCGCTGTCAGCTCAGTACACACACAGTAGGTGGCTCACACCCCCAGGTGGGCTGGCGTCACGTTCAGTTGTTTGGGATGGACGTTGACTTAAAGACAGAGGGGAGGGAAGTGACTTGTAAAATGACTTCCTGTCACTGTACAAAGAGTATGTTTTATAATATAGAAAAATTGGGGAATTAAAAATATTTGTTTTTGCTTGGGTCCATTTGGGCATGTACCTGAGTATGGTTTAGAATTCTGGGGCAAGTTGTAAACAGACGAACGCAGATCATGGAGGAATTCAGTGAAAGCCAAACAACTCACATTTCAACTCCTTTGAACCATGTTGGCTATCAGAGAACATTTTGTTATCCTGACAGTTTCAAATAATTCTAAGGTTCTTCATTTATCAAAACACATGTTCTTTATTAGATATTTCATTAGATGTAGCTTATTGGAAGATGAATGAGACAGAGACCATGCTTGTTCATCGCCCTAGGCCCCTTACCTTAGCACAGTGGCTGACACATAGTAGATGGTTGGTAAATATTTACATGATAAATGAAAAAGAATGCAACATAAAATAAGTGGTATAATAAGTGAATGAACATAATACTGTGGGAGAAAGCTGCTTTGGGCTGGAAGTGATTGAGAGTAGGAGCATGGGATAAAGATCATTTGAATGGGCCTTGGTGGATGAGTATGGTTCTGGTAGGTTCTGTCTGGGGGACAACAGGAGAATGATGAGGAGATCTGAAAGACCAGGCTGTGCTCAGAGTCGGGAGCATAGCTGGAGTGTAGCTGGAGTGTGGATTCTCAGAAGAGGCGGCTTCCAGGGTTGGTCTGGGCCACTTAGTACCAGTGATTTGGTCTTCATTTTTATCTAGGGGCAGTTTAGCCTGTGGGTCAGAGCATAGACGTCAGAAACGCAAACCTGAATGTAAATCCTAGTTCTCATCTATAAAATGGAACTAATAATAAAATGTAACTCAGAGTTGTCATGAGGATTACATTCGATTATAAATGTCCTTCTGTGCAGTTCCTGACACAGAGGGAACTAATAATAAAATGTAACTCAGAGTTGTCATGAGGATTACATTCGATTATAAATAAAAGTCCTTCTGTGCAGTTCCTTACACAGAGTTCATTTTTATCTAGGGGCAGTTTAGCCTGTGGGTCAGAGCATAGACGTCAGAAACGCAAACCTGAGTGTAAATCCTAGTTCTCATCTATAAAATGGAACTAATAATAAAATGTAACTCAGAGTTGTCATGAGGATTACATTCGATTATAAATAAAAGTCCTTCTGTGCAGTTCCTTACACAGAGGAAACACTCAAAATTAGCTCTCACTACTACTGTTACTTGTTAACAAAAGTTTTGTTTAGCAAGAAAACGGAAATGGCTAGACTGGACCTCTGCAATATTGGGAAGGAGGGACTGAACAGGTCAGAGGCTGGAGGCTGGGAGAGCAGGTAGGAGGATATTACGTTGGGTGAACGGGAGGGGACGTGGGCCGACAGCAGGGGCCATGAGAGGGAAGACGGTTCACTGGCAGATGGGCCTGCAGCGGAGGACGTGGTAGATTGCGTCACGGGCCAGACGTGAGACATGAGGACAAGAAAGATTCTCAGGGGCGCTAAGCTTCCCAGCATGCTGATGAGGTGAGCAGTGATGATTGATGGAGCAAGAGAAGGCAGGCTTGATTGTGGGCACTTTGAGTTGAGGTATTAGTAGGACACATCTCAAACTGAATTCATCACTTCGCCATCGGCACTGTTTTGTGTCCCACATCTCTCCTCACTCGGTTCTCTTTAGTTTTGCTTACTTGAGAGAGAAAAGAGAAGAATCTATCTGTCTGTCTACCTGTCTGTCTATCTATCTATCTATCATTTGTTCCTCATGTGCTCCCCTGTCCCCAGCACAGCCAGTGACATGAGGCAGTCAAGAGTTTGCCAGTGGGTCCTGGCGGAGGCCCCAAAGGGCACCCTGATGGGAGAGGGCCCAGTGCTGTCCCTGTGACTTGCCTTCATGTCTCTGTGGCTCACATGCAGGGTGAGGGGAACGTGGCCCGGCAGTCAGGGTCCCTGCTTCAGCCGTGTTGGCCCCATTACCGCAGGGGAGTTGGTCCCTTCGATCCATGAGTGGGGTTTTCAGCCCTGTCCTTTGGACAGTGTGGGGACATGTGAGGAGGGAATGGGTGGGAGGAGAACTGAGGGTGAAAAAAATAGGTCCATTATTTTTTGAAAATCATCTGAAGCTTTTTTTTCATTCCATTTTTCAGTTGTGTTGACTAGTGACTTATTTAGTCAGTAGAGCTTCCTCAAGCAACCACTGAGCACTGGGTGGCATGCCGTGGTTCCTGAGTGCGTGGCTCTTAAGGGAACAGACACTCAGGCCCACCCCTGAGAGCGCAGTTCTGAATGAGGCCTGACGCTCTGTACATGGAAAACGCCCCAGCTTTCTCTAAAGTGTCGCCTGATCTGGGCACTTCCACTGTAAAGTGTCCCCGTGGTCCCTGAGTCCCCAAATGAATGTGGACGGTGAGTGCTGTAGCTCTTGAGGAAGGTGCAGTGGTCTGATCAGAGGCTGTAAGTGGAGTTTCTAGTAGGTTCGTTCCTCACCAAATGGTGTACCTTTACACAGACACTGAGACTCGGAGTCTGATTGGGTTCCTGGACAGGGAGGAACCTTCAGGAATAGATTCTCACCACCGAGTCTGTGCACACACTGATGGCGGAGAAGTGGGGTGGAGGGACTCTGTTCTAACAGTCAAGGCTGGCCTCCTGCTCCCAGCCTCCGAGTCTGCAGGAGAGGAGTCACTGGGGTGGCCAGGCTGCGCGCTCCAACTGTGAGTGACTGTCAGGGTTGGCCGGGTGGACGTAGAGATGACCCACCAGTTATTTACAACATGGAGCAAAAAAGCTAATTCATGGTGGTTATTCCAATTAAATATATTTTCCAATTCACACTTTACCATTACAAGCAATTCACTTCAGCTCCCTTTATATCTAAGGCCTCCAGCTTTAGCCCTTTAGGGGACAAACTGGTGACAAAAAAGGGGATGTCTTCTTACACGGTGGTGTTTGATGGTAGGTTCTAGGCTCTAGGACTGCTGCAGGGAGACGAGGAGAAATCACTGTGCTGGGCTGAAGTGTCTTGAGGTCGTTACGGAGGCGGTGCCCTGTCACCTGGGCCTTGGCTGGTGGGTGGGAATTGGAGACGTGGGGAACGGAGACACTCCAGCAGCTGAAGGTCCATCACTTGGGACTCGGCACATAAGCGCAGCCTGGCCATTCCCTGGATCTCACAGACTTTTCATTGTTAACGGTATACCTTGTAGCCGTGTCACACATGATGCAAAAGCGGGGAGGAAGTTTGGGCACTTCTAGCTGGACCCCAGCACGTCTCAGCGGGCCTTCTCTAGAGAGCTGAGACAGCAGCAGGTGAATGGTTGGCAGAGGCATCGTGGACGGGAAGTTCTCGCTCTTTTATAGGCTGAAAGCAGGGGGTCTACCCGGGTGACTTTGCAGACACCTTGGCAGTGGGAAGGGTGAGATTTCCAGTTTGTAATGTGGTGACTGATCTCGTGGGTTAAGCATTCAGGATCACACTTTTCTAGTGGTTTGAGAGGTCTTCTCCAAACTTCGAAACAAAGACTGGCCATGCTGGTCTTGCTCAAGCACTTGATGTGCTGAGTGCAGGACTGAGGCAAGGCCTGCACATGTAGTGCATTTCCCACTCTCCTGCTTTGTTATCCTCCATCCTGCTCCCTAAATACTCTATGTTTTTAGATGTAGGTTCCTTTTTTTTCCAGGGTGAGGGGCCACATCTGCTGCTGCCAACCTTGCTTACCTTAGAGCTAGCCATCTCCGGAAACTTGCAGAAGGGCAGTTGAAAAGCTGTATCGCTTCTTTTGATCCCTGTGTACTGCTGTTGTGAGGCTCAGGGGTTTGAGTGGGTCTGGATTTAGTGTTGGCACTCTACTTAAGAGCACCAGGAATGACTCCCCACCTCCAGTCATTATAAACCCATCTACCCGAGACATCCTTACAGTGGACTAGAGATTAGACTCCATGACCCCTGGGTGTGCTTCTCTAACTTGAATTCAGTGATTGCAGCGTAAGTCATGGTTCTCCCTGGGTCTGTGATAGTCCTTGGTAGACAAGGGGGTCCGTGGTGTCTGCCTCTAATGTGGCAGCCACCTTTTAGTTTTTCCTTCTCTTGGGTGGCCAGGGCACCTAGAAACAGCTGTTAGCGGTCATGCGATAACCTGGAACGTTTTCTCAGATATGGTCAATTTGTGAGGGCATCGCCCGGACGGGATTTTGTGTCTATGCATGGGAAGTTATTCTCAACTGTGTTTCCATGTTAGACTCACCTGGGGAGTTAACAAACAAACAAAGACAATGCCAGACAGCCAGTGCAGACCAACTGAATGATGCCAGGATTAGAACAGGGGACCACATCCCATCTTCGCCCTGCACGCTGACAATGCTGGATGAATATTTAAGTTCACGTGTAGAGCCGTGCGGTCTTAAAAGCCCTAAGGAGTTATTAGGGACTTTGAGTGTTGGCCTCACACAAAGTGCTGCCAGCTGGAGGGTAAGTTTCCATCCTCTGCTTTCTGGTTGGAAGAGAGAAAAGCGTATACCTCATGGGCTTCTTTGGCTGTGACTGTCATCCCCATCTGACTGCTGAGACAGCTCTTCCCTGCTCTCCTGAAGGCCAGCCATCTGAATCTGGGGGAGATGTCCAGTTAGATTTCATTAAGTGCTTTGAATTTTTTTCCGTAATTCCAAGAGCATCCACAGGTTCCAGGTTTCCATGCAGTCTTGATGTGAGGTGATCACCACCCTGCTGCTGCTCTGGCAGCCTGAGCTGTGGCTCAAGAAGGTGGTGTTGGTTTTTCTTATCTTAATGCAGAGATGGTAGAAATTAGAACCATATCAAGTGTGATTTATGATCTGATTACCCCAGCTAAAAGTAATAGATGATTTATTTACAGTTACTATCTATCACCTTGTGCTCTTTTATTTCTGAAAGGTCATATGTAATCATCTCGATAAATAATCTATCTTTTTGTGTTGTTTATACAGAATTCAGCATTTTATGTGGACTGTGAGTCATTGGTTCGAGCCCTTCAAGAACTGCCTCTCTCTCTCCGACTCAACGTTGCTGCTGAATTGGTCCAGGTAAAAACCCTGACAGCATCCTGAGGCTGGTATGAATTAGGGCAGGAGAAGAATGAAAAATATCCCCCTGCAGGATGTTTCAGACTCATCTTTTCCTTTAATCAAGCTGAGCGTTCTGTATCAGGTAGAATTTCATAAAGTTTTGAGGGAGAATGAAATACTTTCTAAAGGTTTTTTTTTAATTTTATATTTTTATATATTTTTTTATTTCATTTATATTTTATATTGGAAACATTTTAAAGGATCAAATGTAATAGAATTGAATGAAATGTAAAAGTATAGAGTCTGCCTTGTATTGTACTCAAAATGTTTATGTGCCAGGCTTGGTGTTAAGCACTAAGGTTACAGTGGTGAACAGACAGGCATGGTTCCTGCCCTCATGGAGCTTAATCTGTTGGGAAAGACAGGTATTAATCAAGTTATCAAATTATAAGTCCTGTGAGGGGGAAGTACAGTATGCTGTTGAGAATATGTAATAGTGAACCTGATCGACTTTGGTGTGATTAGGAATGGCTTTCCTGAAGAAGTGACAGATAAGCCGAGATCCAAAGTATAAGAACATTTGAGTAGGGATTTGAAGAAGAGTGACCCAATCAGATCTGCATTAATAACTGTGCTAATAATCATAACCGTAACAAAGAACATTCTGGCTGCAGAATGGAGAGAGGACTGTATTGGGGTGTCTGTGTTTAGGGTAAATCTGCACATGCACACCCATGCAAAAGTAGAGTGGATGAGGGGAGGCAAATTAGGAGGCCACTGCACGGTTCAGGTGGGTAATACTGTAGCTTGGACCAGGCTAATGATGGTAGAGATGGCAGGGAACTGGACTTTACCAAGAGGTGTATTACAAAAGTAAAATTAACAGGACTTGGTGAAATACTGGAAATGGAGAGGGAGCAGGGAAAGAATTTTCTAGGTTTTCCAGCCTGTGCAACTCAGTGGTAGCTAGTATCAGGAAGGGTGAGGCTTGGACATTATGGGTTTCTGTTTCTGAGATGTCAAAGTGAAAATATTAGTCAATTGGATATAGAAATTTATAGTTCAGAATCAAGGGTTGGAAACATAAATTTGGGAGATATCAGTGTAAGGTAGCTAAGAGAGGAGCCATTGAATCGGCTAAGAGAGGAGGGGCCCAAGGGCTATACCAGAAGGAACTTTGAAATTTAACTGTGGCTAGATTGGATTCTGTTAAAAAGTGAAACCCTGGGCAGTACTAGTTGTAAATAGAATCCCAGCAACTAAAATGATCAGTTTTGTCCTGCAGTTGAATGTGATGCTAAGCCTGAGCATAGGCAGGCGTCAGTGGGTATCCACCCAGTTGTCTCTGTGGCACTTACGTCAAATTTAGGGCAGCAAGTAGAACTCAGGGCTGGAGGACACTTAGGGGCAGAGGAGTAGAGAGGATAGCATTTGCCTCTGATGGGGAATCACCCTGGACTTCTTTAGGAGTGTTTGGGGGTATTGGGGCTTGTCTTAGTGATTGGGTGAGTGCTCCTCTTCCTCTGGCTGTCCAGAGATGGTCAAAATCCTGACATACTTGGTTTGATCCCACACAATGAGGAGTGGTTAACAGAACACATCAGGGAAACACTGGAGATGAAGGTGATGGGGGCCCCAGGATTGAGGAGAGACACGGGAAGTGTTGTGAGCATTTGAAAGTGAGGGATGTTGTCGGAGGCAGGCCTCAGTGGAAAGATATAAAATAATTGTACTTTTATAAATAGTAACTTTTAACTATCTAGCCAGGTTTTCAAATACCCACTCCTCCCATGAGGTAGAGCAGTTATTCTCAACTGTGTTTCCATGTTAGACTCACCTGGGGAGTTAACAAACAAACAAAGACAATGCCAGACAGCCAGTGCAGACCAACTGAATGATGCCAGGATTAGAACAGGGGACCACATCCCATCTTCGCCCTGCACGCTGACAATGCTGGATGAATATTTAAGTTCATGTGTAAAGCCATGCGGTCTTAAAAGCCCTAAGGAGTTATTAGCAAACTGGATCTGCTCAGGATGCTTAAATGTACAAATAAGGGGACAACACCTCCAATAGCAGCTGGCCCTCCTTCTGAACCTACCCACTGATGCCAGGCTGGTCACCACAGGCCTCCCTCCAGAACTGTGGTTCTCAGCCTTCCTCTGCATTACAGTCATCTGGGGGGAGGGTTTAACTTTATTAAATTATAACATATAGAGAAGTGCATGCGTTAAGTCTTTACAACCATGGAATCAGCATCCAGATCAAGAATCAGAACGCTGCCACCACCCAGAACCTCCCTCCACCCCCCGAGGCAATACTTCCCTAAAACCACTATCCTGACTTCTCGTACTCGATTAGTTTTGCCTGTTTGGGGAGTTTTTACAACTGTAATCAAATGGAATGTTTTCTTTCCTGTCTGGCAATTTTTACTCAAATAATGTTACTAACGGTCATTCTTTTCTTCTTGGTGAATTTGTTCCTTCATCTCCTATATTTGTGCATTTTAGTACAGTGAGCAGATCCGACTTGCTAATTACTTCTCGGTGACTTTTACAAATGTTTGCCTTGTCACAGGCTTAAGTATACATTCACATAGACCTACAGGACTGTCCGTTCTCAGGCTGGTGACAGGAATGCACAGCCCTTTTGATTTCAGCTCTGAGCAGGTTGGCACATGGCTGAGGTGGGCACGGTAGGGAGGTCTCCCACACTTACCCCTGCAGCCGTAAGGGGGGCGCTGGCCGGACCTGGATGGAGACACTTTGTGACCTTCCTGTCTGAATTGAGTTTCCTACTCCACAAAGTCTGATGGCTTCCTTTGCTTTAATTTCTGCTTAAGCAAATACAGCAGGACTCACACTGACTCAGATATTGTGCTTCTCTTTCAGACTGCCCTTCCTTTAGAGCTTCCTCAGGTGAAACCAAAGACAAATAATGATGGCAAGGGACTAGGGATGCAGTTAAAGGGGCCCTTGGGGCCTGGAGGAAAGGGGTCCGTCTCTGAGCTGAAATCTGCCGCCGCTGGCTGCCCCATGTACCTGGGTAAAGACAGCCTAGGACCGGGCCCTTCCAAGGGTTCTCAGAACCCCACTTCCCCACTGCAGTCGGCAGCAGACGATTTGGAAGAAGAACTAGATCTGCTGCTTAATTTAGATACGTCTGTAAAAGGGAGAGGTGACATCTTAGCAGACCAGACAGCTCAGGACCTGGAATCTGAGAAAGATGAGGAGGTGGCCCAAGAAGAAACAGGTATGGTTTTCATTTTATTCCCCATCCATCTTCTCGATTCTGGTGTTTTTCTGAGAATAGCTTCACCTCTGTCACATCCCTACACATCTTCATCAGTGTCTGACATCGATCTAGCCTTGTCCACTGACATCTATTTCTGTGCTCACATCTCTGCTTCCCCCCGAGCTGACCTTTCTGACAACATTGCTCTCACTGGATATACTGGGCTTCCAAAGCTGCTACCTGCCTGATTGCAATCTTAAACCCAGGGCTGCAAATTGAACTCGTGCTGTAAAAGGCATTTCGATGCTCGTGGCCTCAGCTGTGCAGCAGCAGACCTTTTAATCGACTGTCTGAAGAGGCCTGTTGACCAGTTCTTTGTGCTTCTTGCTTGCTATTTCGATCTTGTTTTTGTTTTGTTTTACAAAAGAAGACTTTCTCATTTGTGCATGTTCTGTTAGATGGTGGGCCATCTGACAGGGAGAGGCCTAGTGACTGCCCTGTCCATACACTGCATTCAGGACCCTTTAATGGCTTTAGTTTCCAGGAAACTAAGCTGTTAGTCTTTAAAAAAAAAAAAAACTAGTGAACTGTGAAATTCAGCATCCAAATAAATAGAAGAGCAAATCTCTACTCCATTTATGAATTTGTTTAGGTATTAGTGGATCTTCTTAGGGAGTAGGAAAATAATAGAACGTTTCCCCTTATCGTGAGCAAAGTAATAATTTGGCTGATTTCCAGCATGGATCAAACCCCAGGGAAGCGTTAACCCTCGATTCTGGCACTAACGTGAAGTTGTTAACTTTGCTTTTATTTTTTTAGATCCTGCAAAACCGTCTGCGTTGGAAGAAAAGAACGTGGCATCTGAGCAACCAAGTATATCCAGAAATGTTACTGAGGAAGAGCTTGAAGATTGGTTGGACAGCATGATTTCCTAAACACGATGAAAGAAAAAAAAAAGAGAGAGAAAGAAAATGAAAAGTGCCTGAGGCCAATTTTGGTTGCCTTGTAAGGGAAGGCGGGCCCGAGGCTGTCCTTCCGGAACAGCTGGTTTACAAGCACAGCCCGAGCCCGTGTGGCCGTCACGTTTAGCAGTAGACGCCTACCTCCCCCATGTTCAACAAATCCGAAATGAGACAGTTAAGAGGCTCGCTGCATTTGTTCTCTGGCTTAGTAATTAATTGAATAGATTTCTTAAGGGCAGGAGATGTTACAGCCCTTGTGTCCAGTTTCTTCCTCTCAATTTTTACAGCATAGCAGGTGCTGCTGATGAAGAGAGCTAGCTAAGCAACCAGACATGCATTTGGCCAAAATAAACAAACACTGGTCTGTGGATTTTTTTCTTCATTTCTTTCTTGTGCGGGGAGCCATGGGCTGTTTGTTAGTCTCCTGTCCCTTTTCCCAGCATCACAGGGTGGTTGTAAATCAATCATCCAGAAAGGGTGCGTTACAAGAGGCCAAACCATGAATTGGTGATTATGACTTTATTGCAGTGGGCACTTCATTTTATTTAAGGAGATTCACCTAAACAAACAGAGCAGCTCCACTACTTACAAGGGAGACCATAAAGCGTAACTCAATTTGGCATAAGACTGAGATGATTTTTTTTTCTGAATTTTCAGTACAGTACTTTTTTTCTCTAATAACAGCAGTTGACAAGCTGTTACTGAAAAAAAGAATCATATCAATAACCTTTGAGTGCAGTTTCATAAAGTAAGAAGATCAACACAACTAATTAATGGAACTGTCCATCTCGAACATAAACGTAAAAAACTTGCATAGCTATATCTAAAGAGGTTTTTTTTTAAGGCACTTACTTACTCGATATTTCAGTGTCAACAAAGTGGCGGTTTGTTTTCCTGTTTGTTTTTTTCTATTTATTTCTTTAACTGCTTAAAGCTTTTCAAGCTGATTCTGGATACATTCACTAGCAAGTACCATGGGAAAAATTAGACTGCAGTTTTAAAATGATTTTTTTTGTAGCTCAGACCATGAGTCACTAGTGGGGTACCATCATGTGGAATTCAAGTGTTTAAAATTCCAGGTATTATGCATCCAAAACTTCCTACTTCTTTCTCCCTTCCCTCCCTCAGCAGGTATTATGCATCCAAAACTTCCTACTTCTCTAGCCCTTCCCTCAGTGGTGCCACCCCAACGAACTAGTTAGAACTGAGAAACTTGAAGGCTTTCAACTAGAGCTTCCTTGAAGCTGTGCCGTACTCTTTTTTCTTTTAACAAACATTTTGACAGGTTATCTCGCGCAGCGTACGTCCATTGGATACAAAAAGCCAAATCAATTCCAAAATATCACAGATGTGTAACAAACACTTCCTTGTAAGGGAGGCATTTAGGAAATGTCACTTTTCAAATGTGTTGCAGAACTGTTAAGAGAAGGATTTTATTGACCGTCCAGAATGGTGGAGGCTTCTTTCATTCCCATTTATCCAAGCTGATCTTCATACTGTTTCCGGAAGCAGTCACCAGCGGGGAAGAAATCCCAACACCTTTCTTGGTACATCTTCCAGACGTAAGATTCCTGAAATAACGGGAACACAGGAGACTTCTTTATAAACCACAGTAAGCTGGCACCCAATTTATTTGCCCTCTGTATGTCTCCCCCTTTGGGAATACTGACGCGGATAAATATGAGGCCCAACTGGTACATTCTTTCTTGCACTGTTCCCAGCTCAGGCTGTTTTAGGAGCAAGAAGTCATTTCTCCCTTCTTCTGACCACCCCCCCCCCTCCCCACCAAAACAAACAAAAACCCCACAGTGAAACCAACTCTATGATCGCCACTAAAAATACTTAAAGATTTAGCAATGGGTTGACTCCATGCCATTTGTAACTGGTAGAAGGCAGACTATACGATGAGGGAGCACTGAGTGCCCGCTTAGGCAGGTGCCCAGAGAGCCAAGGCCAGATCTGGGTACCAACTGCCGCTAAGGGTCTGAGCTGTGGCATTTTCCTACGAATCCAATGATGTTTGTTTGAATATTTGGTGAGCTACCGTTTCCTCCCCTATTCTCTGTCTTTACACTTCTTTTTCATACTTAGTCACAGAATCCCTCTGACGCGTACTTTCACGCACACTGTCACACCCACACCTCCGCATCCCTGTGTCACCCACACAGGAGGTCGTTCTCTTTCTTAGGCTGTCTCTCGCACCATTTTACTCTGACGCTCCTGCTTTTTGTTGGAGCCGCCCACTCAGCTTTGCATTGTCTTTTTCTCTGTAACGTTCTCCCCACCTCCAGCTATTCTGCCCTGAAGCAGCAACTATAAGGGTTTAGAAAATGTCAGTGTTTGCTGGGAAGGATAACCACGGGGCCTTTTGGAATAGATGGGAGTTGCCTTAGAATTTTGGCTTCTTAAGTCACAAAGAGATGGTGGAACAATGCAGGAAGCAGTGGGAAAACGCACAGAAGAGACAAATGGGGTCACCTCTCTGTTTCAGATATCCTGTGCTCTACTGAGGCTTGAGGTAGACAGGGGAAGCTCTATCTTAATTAAGGTATTTCTCACCTGACCTGTGTGCTCTGTTTCATCTTTATTAATCAAATACATCAGGAAGAACCTGGAAGGAGGAAAAAAGATTTAACAACTGAGAAAAAGACAACATTAGATACTTTGGTTAGGAAACCAAAGTTCATTTACTCAGTCAAGTGAGCTGGAGAGAGGATTAAATAGGTTGTTCAGCATCACGCTGACTCCTATACCTTTCAGAATAGGGGAAACGTGGCATGACAACATACACCATCATCTTCTAATAATAATATACATTTATCTCAAAATTAGCCTTTTTTTGTGAGGAGAGGTCCTTTTTACTGTCATCAAACCTTGAGCTAAGATCACTTGTGAGGAAGAATTTTGGCTACCATTTTATTGTTTTTAAAAAAAATCCCAAGGTAAACAATAAAATGGTAACCCAAACTCTTACCATATAATTTTAGTAGGCCAAGTTATCATCTTATAAGAATATAGAATTGAAATTTTGTGTGTCTCAAAGATATGTTATGGAAAAGTAAAAATATTTACTCTCAGTTGTCCTGGAATTCAGCAGCATGCAGGTGACTGGCCGCCTTGACAAGAGCAAATATGAACTGGTGGGGAGGAAGGCCTGACTGGAGGGGGTTCAAAGGAGAGTGGGACGAGAGAGATTGGAGACCCCGAACATGCACACTTTTCCGGTTTTGCTGGAAGGGAAGGAAGAAGCAGGGCAACAAGCTAGAAGGAAAAGTGGGGTCACAGCCTTTTTTCTTTGTTTAGGATTAAAAAATATTATATGGTGATAGGAAGAATTCAGCAGAGAGGAAACTTGCTGGAGTTAATATGACCTTGATTGAGAAGGGATGGGATCTAATTCCAGGTTGAGGGGCTGATATTTGCTTGGAGCAGAAACAGTCTGCAGCGCACGTCTATCACTCAGAGCAGGGAAGGGGCGGGGCATATGGACAAAGATACGGGCTCATGGGGACTCCTGCAGGTTCTTTCCTAATTGCCTCTACTTTCTGGAGACCAAGGAGGAAAAGGCATTGGCAGAGCGTGAACTACACGACGTAACTGTATTTTACTCACTGCCCCTGCCCCTGCCCCGTCACCTTTGCTTGACCAAGGTTACTCACAAGTAGTTGGCTAAGTTGTGCTCTTGTAAGGTGTGTGTTTCAAAACCATGAGGGGTCGTGTCAAAGTAGTCATTGCCGATCCCACAGATGAAACATTTAGTCTAAGAAGAATAACAGGGAGGAAAGGCATGAGTAGGCGTGACATTACAGGCAGGTAGCAAAAGGGTGAGGATCTCTGCTTGAATTGAGACACCGTAAAATATTTCTCTTTCATGCTTTAGGCTGTTAGTCGTCTTCTCCAGAGTGTCACATGCCTAGCTTCTACCTAGTGGAGGGTACTTGTTCCTTCCTAAGCCTGGGGCATGGCGGAGGCAGCGGGTGGGGGTGGGGGTGGTGGTAGGGTACAGAGCACAGAAGGTTAAGCAGAAGAAATGCCCAGAGCTGGTAGATGGGCCCAGAGAAGAGGACAGGCTTGCAAAACAATCATGGTTGGTAATTTTGCCTAGGGCTGGCCCTAAATAAGAGTAGAACCTACTGTTTAAAAAATCCATGTGCTGTGAGATAACGGAAATCAAGTTGGCATTAGTAGAACGGTACCTCCATATCCTCTCGTACTTGTTCCTGCTGGTCTCTCAGCTCCCCAAAAGCATCAATGATAAGACCTGGAATTTTAAATACAAACAAAACACTTCAAATAATCTGTTTAGTCAGGGCGGAGGAATGATAGACGGAATGGCAGAGGCCATTATGTTTTGTTTAAAAAAAAAAAGTGAATTATAAAGCTGAATGATACAATTACATCAAAATTGGAAAAAAACACTTGTGTTTTCAAATGCTGAGTCCTGGCTAACGATTTCTCATGGTTCCTCTTACTCTGCCTTGCGGCAGTATTTGACGCTAACCATTCACTCCTCCTGGACTCTCTCCCTTCTTGTCCTTCCTTCCTTGTCCTCCTATTTTGCTTGGCTGTTCCCTTTCTGTCTTCCTTATCGGCTCTTCCTCTTCTAGTCCCTGAGGCATTGATATGTATCAGTCAGGGCTCCTCCTCAGTTTCTTTGCTTTTCCTTCTGGGAAATCTCTACGCCTACATCTTTGACCACCACCACCACCAATGGATCCCATTTCTTTTATTTTTGTATTCATTAATAGTTGTCTCGTGTGTCCTTACTGAATGTAATATTTCTATCCTATTCCATTCCTGACTTGTCTCTTGAAAGACCGATTACAGTTAACTGCTCGTTAGCCCTCAACGCCTGCACGATGTCTCATAGGTACCTCAACTCGGCATGACTCAGACTAAATTCATCACCCTCTTTCTCTCATTCCTGACAAGCTACTGACCAAAATACCAGTACCTCTCCCCGCAAGGAAGGAAAAAACATGTCACACTCTCACAGCCCCTCTTTCTACTCCTTCCCACCCCATCGCCTGGGAGGAAAATGATCAGGGCAGGAATCATGATGTGGGGCAACACTAGCCAGAGGAGATATTTAGGAAGCAGAATGAGGCAGAAATGATCACTTCAGAGCGGGTGATGAAGGAGTGGACGAGGGGAGTCCTCTGTAAGGATGCTCAAGTTTCCTGTCTCAGTGCCCGGGTGTATGTTTGCCTTTATATACAGCAGACGTTCAAGAGATGTCTGTTGAATTAACAGGTAAGCGAATGCATAAACCTCTTGACATAAAACAATTAAGTCAGGTGCAGAAAGGCAAAGAGACTCAGATTGACTGAGCCCCATGCAGACGACGTAACTGGCAAGCATACCTTGGATGATAGCCAGCAGGATGACAATGACGAAGAAGAAGAATGTAATGTCAAAGACGATGCGGTACATTTCGTACGGGTCCCCAGCGGGGTCTTCAATTTCATCGCCAATGCCACCTCCAGCTCTCACTCCCACGTACATGTGGAACAGGTAACACTAGAGAAGAAAAATGACGGCGATTCAGGTAAAAGGCGCAGAGTTTTGCTGGTTTGTACAGAGATGGTCAGATCATTCATGTCATAAGATCAAAACACGACAGCCCTGAGGCAGGAGAAGGGTACTCTTCACAATAACACATTCATGCTGCTAACTCTGCCCTCTACACCCTCTGGTTAGGTTGGTGTCTATAAAGATGGAAAGATTGCTGTTCCATGTAGACTTTAAAAGGTATTTTTTGCTCTTTTCTTAAAAACAGTTTTGAACTCTTGGACACACACATGAGAATTCACTCTAGGTGTGTATAAGTTAAAAGAACTTTCTGCCCTGATGAGGATGGCATATGCCAGATACGAGTTTTCTCTTACTTGATTTTTAAGTGCCAGCCTGGACTTGGGGCCGGGCTACAGCCTCCGGGAAAAGGCCTCCCCTACTTGGCATCCTCCGCGCACCCGGGAGGGCAGGGCTCCCCGCAGAATCTCCTCCCAAGTGCCCGTGTGCTCCAGGTAGGCTCCTGGGCCAGGGCTCACAGAGCAGGCTGCCCTCTGTCTCTCCTCCTGACTGGCTGTGATGGCTTCAGGATGGGAGTGTGGAGGCAGTCTTATGGCTGGTAAATCAAAAGCCACCGGCAGCACGGAGCCCACGCTGCTCACACGGTTGCTCTTGTGCCTGTAGTGTTGCTGTCTCATGGGCTGCTTGCTCCAGGAAAGCACACGGAGAGTTTTTAGCCGAAAAGCATATCTATTTTCTGGAGAAACGATCACAGGTGGGGGCAGAGGGGCAGTGTACTGTCACCTGTCTCTGACACACACATTCTTTTCCTGAAATCTGGTCATGATAAACGTCTAGAGATGCTACTGCAGCTGTGCTGGCTCACCCTGCGCTGTGCCCTTCTATGCCCGCAGGGGCTGGCCTGGCAGGAGCCCCAGCCCCGCCCTGACCCAGTCCTGCTGCTGTGACATTTTTCAGACGACATGGCTGTTCTGAAACAAGCCCCACTGGCTTGCTGAAATAAACTGAGCACCAGATTCATGGGACTTTGCTCCTAGCTCTCAGAGGCAAAGAATCAGAGTTTGACTTCCATGAGATACAGACACAGGTAACTCACGTCTTCGCCACACACAGATGTGGATGGATGGTGATCCGCTTAGCTGTGTGCTTCTCTTTCCACCTGGGCCCCGACAAGTGGTCTATTCCCTCACTTCTGTCTTTCCAGGACCCACCTCCCTTTCGGATGAGACATCAGTGTTCTACTCTCATCTCTGTCCTGCCCTGTCTCCACTCCGCCCACAGCCCTTCTGTCCCAGCCACGCCAGGTGACCAGGTGGCCCTACAGGGAATTCTCACCGTCATCATGTCATCACACTTCATGTCGGGCTCGTCGTCGTCTTCACTTTTGTTGTAGAACTTGCGGAAGAAGTTGAAGGCCACCACGGTATAGAGGTAAACCACCACGGCCAGGAGACCGACAGTCAGGACCAACTGGGAGCGGAAAGAGAGAGAGCGAGGGAAGAGGAGGTGGGTCTTCTCCACCTTGAAAGGTTGGTGGGAGACTCCAAAAAAACAGAGGAAAGGGGAAAGATGAGGGGCCTGGAACGAAGGCTGTCATACCGCAGGTGCCGAAGGAAAGCAAGATCACAGAGAGAAACAGGCTTATTGGGAGAAAAGAGTAATGATGGACTGTTATGGAACAAATTGTGTTCCCCTGGAATTCATATGTTGAAGCCCTAACCCCCAGTACCTCTGAAGGTGGCTGCATTTGGAGACAGGGCCTTTAAAGAGGTGATTTAATTAAAATGAGGCCGTGAGGGTGGGCCCTGCTTCACTCTGACTGGTGTTCTTACAAGAGGAGGAGGTCAGGACTCAGGAGGAGAGATACCAGTAGCCGTACGCATCGAAGGATAATCAAGTGAAAAAGCAGCAAGAGGCAGCCAGCTGCGCGCCAAGCTACCCACACCTTGATCTTGGATTTCCAGCCTCCAGAACTGAGAGGAGATCAATTAGTCTGTTGTCTAAGCCCCCAGTGTTCAGTATTTTGTTATGGCAGCCCGGGCAGACTAACAGCTGGGGTACTGCACGGGGCGCATATAAACTACACAGGGATTTAAGGATGAGAATAGTGATGTTGCTCTGAGGATGGTTACTTTGTTTTTTCACGGAGATAGCAGTGACCCAAGGTTTCAAGATGTCGCTTTCACTCTAACGCTGCTTTTATTTATTTGCTTATTTATTTAATTGAAGTAGAGTTGATTTACAATATTGTGTTAGTTTCAGGTGTACAGCATAGTGATTCAGTTATACATATACATGTATCTATTCTTTTTCAAATTCTTTTCCCATTTAGGTTGTTACAAAATATTGAGTATAATTCCCTGTGCTATATACAGTAGGTCCTTGTCGTTTAACCTATTTTATATATAGTAGTGTGTATATGTTAATCCCAAACTCCTAATTTATCCCTCCCTACCCACCTTTGGTAACCATAAGTTCTAATGCTGCTTCTAAAGAAACTACAAGAAATTAATCTAACATTGTAAATCAGCTATACTTCAATACAATTTAAAAAAAAAAATATATATATATATATATACACATATATGTATAACTGAGTCACTTTTCAGTACAGAAGAAATCAACACAACATTGTAAATCAACTATACTTCAACAAAATTTTTTAAAAATTAAAGAAAAAAACAACTACAGATTCCTGGTGCTCATGGGTATCCCTACATCACAATATTTCATAACTAACCATGAACTGGAGAATTGTCACAGCTTTGAAGTTACTATAAGAATTATGACGGTTGAGCAAAGTGACATTTTTCATAATGAAGAAACCTGCCTTGGACCTTTGCCAGGGTCATAGGGCCTGTTTGTTTCTCGGCTTTCAGAGGCACAATAAATGAGGACTACACAGGACCTGCTCATCGGGCCTATACCAGGGACTAGGTGCTGGGCTGGAGTTGTGAAGATCAACAACATAAAATCTTTCTTTGCCCTCAAGCTGCTACACAAAAGGGAGTGGGCATGATAAGTACCAGAACAGACATATTCAGCAGCTTCTTGAACAATGAATTTAGTGATCTGAACCTTGGATAGCAGACCTCACAGAAAGCAGCCCGTTTAGAAAAAGAGAAAGAATGTGGGCTTTGCACCAAGGAACAAATGGGCTTGAATCTAAGTTCTGCCACTTAGCAGCTGTGTGCTCTTGGGTGAAATACTTAGCCTCTCTGAGCCTCAGTGCTCTTCTCTCTCGAGTGTAACAACACTTACCTTATAGGGTGGTTGTGAGCCTATTGCAATACCCAGCACATGGCACAAACTGGGCACATTTTTTTTTTTAACAGTCTTGCCAGAGTTTAGTCGGCAAGCCCATATAAGACATTCATTGTTTCATAAATGCTGGAGAGGGCATGGAGAAAAGGGAACCCTCCTACACTGTTGGTGGGAATGTAAATTGATAGAGAACGGGAGAGGCCGCAACAGTGAGAGGCCCGCGTACCGCAAAAAAAAAAATAAATAAATAAATAAAAACTAAAAATAGAACTACCATATGACCCAGCAATCCCACTCCTAGGCATATACCCTGAGAAAACCATAATTCGAAAAGATACATGCACCCCAATATGCAGCACTATTTACAATAGCAAGGACATGGAAGCAACCTAAATGTCCATCAACAGAGGAATGGATAAAGAAGAGGTTGTACATCTATATAATGGAATATTACTCAGCCATAAAAAACAAAATAATGCCATTTGCAGCAACATGGATGGACCTAGAGACTGTCATACTAAGTGAAGTAAGTCAGACACAGAAAGATGAATATCGTATGATATCGCTTATATGTGGAATCTAAAAAAATGGGTACAAATGAAGTTATTTACAAAACAGAAGTAGAGTCACAGATGTAGAAAACAAACATGCTTACCAGGGGATAAGGGGGTGAGGGATAAATTGGGATATTGGGATTGACATATATACACTCCTATATATAAAACAGATAACTAGTAAGAACCTACCGTATGGCACAGGGAACTCTACTCAGTACTCTCTAATGGCCTATGTGGGAAAAGAATCTAAAAAAAGAGTGGATATATGTATAACTGATTCAATTTGCTGTACACCTGAAACTAACACAACATTGTAAATCAACTATACTCCAATAAAAATTGTTTTTAAATTAAAAGAAATTCATTGTTTAAACTTTTCATTTAAGGTACAGTTTTGTATAACGCCATTAAACCAAATCAATAAAATTTGAACTTTCTATATCTGAGTAAAGGGGAAGAAAAGAATTCTAAAAGAACAAACTGTAGAACTGGCATTCCATAAATCCCGTTTTGGGAAACTCCACCATTATAGGATAAAACTTCCCAAGACACACATGGAAAAATAATACAAAATGCCCTTTCTCCCAGGAACCTATGAGGACGTATTTACCACTCTCTAAGCAAACATCTATATCACAGGTTCTGTTATTACCTCCCCAAACTTTAGCTTCTTGTATGTGGCAGCAAATTTCTATCTCTAGCTTTCCTCCATTCTTTTTAGTGTCAACCAAGAAACCAGTGCCACTACAGGAAGCCTAGAAGAAATAAACCATCGTAATACCTGATGATCTAGCACCCTTTCATTTTAGAACAATTAAAGGTTAATCTGACTTTTTTTCTGGTTGGAATTTTTATTTTTTAAGGTGTACAATGTGATGATTTAATATATGCATACCTTATAAAATCACCATAATCAAGTTAATTAACATATCCATCACCTCACAGAGTTACCACGTGTGTGTGTGTGTGTGTGTGTGTGTGCGTGCGCGTGCTGAGAACACTTAAGATCTACTCTCTTAGCAAATTTCAAGCATACAATACAGCATTTTTAACTATAACCACCATGCTTTACATTAGATCCCTGGAACTAATTTATTTAATAACTGAACGTTTGTACTCTTTGACCAATGCTCCCCATTTCCCCCAACACACCCAGCCCCTGGTAACTACTGCTCTACTCTCTGGTTCTAGAAGTTTGCCCTTTTTATGATTCCACATATAAGTGACACCATACAGTATTTGTCTTTCTGTGTCTGGCTTATTTCTCTTAGCAGAATGCCCTCTAGGCTCATCTATGTTGTTGCAAAAGGCAGAATTTCCTTTTTTTAATGGCTGAATGATATTCTACTGTATGTTCATAACAAATTTTGTTTATCCATTCATCCACTGATGGACACAGGTTGTTTCCATATCTTGGCTCTTGGGAATAATGCTGCTATGAACATGGGAATATAGATAGCTCTTTGAGACACTGATTTCATCTCCTTCAGATGTATATACCCAGAAGTGCAACTGCTGGATCATATGGCAGTTCTATACTGAATTCTTTGAGGAACTGCCATACTGTCTCCCATAATGGCTGAACCAAGCTGGGTACATATTAACTCCTTTCTTTTCTCCCTTCTCCTGTAAAGATTTAGAGATGTGAGGGAACATGTCTCATTCATGGATTTGCACTTAATGAGGAATAAAATGCTGGGGAGTTTGAATTTGTTCACAGGAGGAGCCATTAGAGGACTTTAATCAAGGGATTGACCCTGACAATTCTGTAGAAGACAGACTGGATATTGATGAGACTGGATGTAGAGCAATGACTATATAGATATATAAGCAATGACTGTATAGGTATATATAGAAATGCACACATGCATGTATATAACATAGCTATATATGTCTACCTATATACACATATAGCTGTATATATGTATGTATATGTATAGATCTATATATATCAAAGTCATTTGTTCTTTTTTTTTTTTTTTTTTTTTTTTTGGCTGCATTGGGTCTTCACGGCTGCGCGCGGGCTTTCTCTAGCTGATGCAAGTAGGGGGCTACTCTTCGGTATATATGTATGTATTTGTATAGATCTATATATATCAAAGTCATTTGTTCTTTTTTTTTTTTTTTTTGGCTGCATTGGGTCTTCACGGCTGCGCGCGGGCTTTCTCTAGCTGATGCAAGTAGGGGGCTACTCTTCGTTGCGATGCACGGGCTTCTCATTGGGGTGGCTTCTCTTGTTGCAGAGCACGGGCTCTAGGTGCATGGGCCTCAGGAGTTGTGGCACGTGGACCCAGCAGCTGTGGCTCGCGGGCTCCAGACCGTAGGCTCAGTAGTTGTGGCACACGGGCTTAGTTGCTCCGCGGCGTGTGGGATCCTCCCTGGCCAGGGCTCGAACCCGTGTCCCCTGCATTGGCAGGAGGGTTCTCAACGACTGTGCCACCAGGGAAGCCCACTGATTATGTTTTTTCCTAACCATATCTAGGTCCCTCCCGTTCTGCAGCAGGATAAACCCCATACCTGTTTGCCATTGTGAGTGACAGATGACAGAATAGTCCTCAGCGTCTTGAAGCCCATCGCGATATCCAGCAGATGAGCAGCGAAGAAGAAGTTGTTGTAGTGGCCCAGGACTGACATGGTTGTGTACCAGGCGAGGTAGAGAAAGGACTGGGGAAATGGAAGAAATTGAGCAGCTTTTCAGGCATTCAGGGGACTGAGGTGCTTTGAGCTGGCCCAAGAATTGCCAAGTCAAGCCCCATCTGCCTCATACTACTGCACAAGAGAGAAGTGTCCCCCCAGTACGCTAGGGCCCTCTGTCTTTGCCCAGCACTTCCTGCATCTTCCTGAGCCGCCTCCATAGCTTGTTTCTTTGTGGCATCTAATGACATCCCTGGACTTGGGGCACAGAATTTTCCTTTCCCAGATGCCATACTTACATTGTCAGTAAAAACAACTCCCAGCTTCCAGATATGGTACTTCATGTCGATGGAACTTAGCCTAAAGAGGAACAAATCATTTCAAAACTTAAAAATGTCAAGATTTAGTTAAGTGTTTAATAAGGGGAAAAAATGAATTTTTTTCTCTCTCGGGTTTAATAACCTAAATACAGCTCTGAGCTTTATCAAGTTATATGTGTTCACCATGAGAATGAGAATGGCTGAATCACACACCCTGAAATTTTAATTAGTCTTTCTCTTTCAGCTCTATCAGGCATAAAGTCTGATACGTTTTTAGAATTTTTTTTTAAGGCATTTCCCCCCCCCGCCGCCCCATATTTTAGAACCTAGAAGAAACACTTAGGCGAGACCAGAGCCTAAGACAGCGAAGACGTGATTGTGAGTTTTCCCTGTAGCACAGGGAAGAGGGCTGGAAAGATAAAGGGTCTAGTCAGCCAGACTTTGGGATTGAACTCCTAAGCTCTGTACCATGACACCAGGGAGGCTGCCTCTGCTTTGGTCTCTTCTACTGGGCTAAAGTCAAGGGCATTTTTGTCCAACCCCAGGAGTTCAGCAATGCGTTCTGCTCCGTAGAGATCTCCATACTTGTTGATCACCTAAAGCAGGGAGAAGGACAGGGTGAGCTCAGGCCGTGCATCACCACCAATGTTTTCTCCAGCCCCAGTGCCGTCAGAGCTGTGTTACGCTCTGGGCTCTTCCAAGGGGTTGATAAAAGACATGAGTCAAAATGCAAAAGGAAAATAAAGAGAAAAAAATAACCTCCAGAGAAAACGGAAGTGATAAAGACAAGTGAAAACTGCTTTTCTAGCTATCATTTAGGAGGAAAGAAAAAAACCTAGTATGGAGAATACAGTGATTTTGTTAAGCTGATTAAGGCAGATGAGTATAATTCCCAAACCTACATGCGTTCATGTAAAGCCCCTTCTGTGACTTACTCTTCTCGCGATACCATCATAAAAGCACCATTACATTTATTCATGTTTGTATATGGAGAACTTAAAAAACAATCTGCATTTCTTTGCAGGTCATGGAATTTACTCCTCCTGCCCCACCCCCCAACAAGGCATACCTTTCTCTTTACAAACTTGTCCCAGTAGTTATTAGGAAAAGATCTGAAGAAGAAAATGAAACAGGGAGATTCTTAACATCAAGGCAAGCACATCAAGAAACTCTGCAGTTTGAGTGTCTGGACCTGTGATCTTTTTGGGTTTTGTCCTGCTCATTGAAGAATTCAAGACTTGATTGAAGTTCAGAGTCACCGCAGGTCTGATTTCTGGTTTCACTGCTTTGTGGTGAGTTCTGAAACACTTGGAAAGCTCCTTTGCATTTTGTACTTCAACATTATGGTTAAGAGCCAGGAATTGTGATGACAGACTAGCTAGAGGCAGGGATATGTGTCTTGAGCTCAGTGTAACTAGAAACCAAACCCTGCAGGAAACACATGCATTCAACCTACCTTCACTGAGTGCCCACTTTATGGCAGTAACTGGGGTAGGTGCTGGGGACACGGTGGTGGGAGGTGTAGACGAAGTCCCTAACTATGAAGTTTCCAGTCTGGAAATCACCGTTAGTTAATTTACATGGGGGTTTTCTTAATGGAGTGCTCTTCTGCTCTGTTCTCCATTCCTGCATAACTCCTGTGGGGTGTGCTTTTCTCCGGGGAATGAGATCCCTCTCTCCTTTGGAGGTGGTTCCTATGCCATCCCAACCTTAACCCCACAGAGGGAACAGCTTTCTTCTGGCAGGTAGCTAGTACCAGCTCCACTGCAAATACCTTCTTATTGTTAAAGTCGAGAAATAACTGTTACTTTCAGGTATGTTGGCAGAAACCATTTAAAATATTTTGCTCCCCTCCAGAACGATCAGTCCTTCCTGAGAGGTTCTCTGGGAGTCTAGTTTGCAGCCAAGGAACCTCTGGCCCTTGGTGCAAACATTCTTCTGTTTTCCTTCGTGTGTAAATCGTTCTTGTTTGTTAGCTCTGGAACACAACAGTCCCCTATGCTATAGAGGCCACCCAAAGTTGGTGATGAGGAAGGGGGGGGCCTCCCTCTGTTCGTGGACCTCTCAGAAGAATAACCCTGAGCAATTGGCACCTCTCTTACAACAGAGTGGCAATCTTTAAACAAAACAAAAAAAATTTTTTGGATATTTAAAGTAGTCTTGGTCTTTTTTTTTAAAGATTTTTTTGGGATGTGGACCGTTTTTAAAGCTTTATTGAATTTGTTACAACATCGCTCCTGTTTTGCTTTTCTGGCCGCGAGGCATGTGGGATCTTAGTTCCCCCGACCAGGGATCGAACACACACCCCCTGTACTGGAAGGGGAAGTCATAACCACTGGACTGCCAGGGAAGTCCCCAGCAGTCTTGGTCTTAAACATCCAAATGCCACTTAAAAACAAAGCAAACTGCTAATAGATTTTATCTACGGGGGATGGAAGTAATTTTTTTGACTTCCTTCTTTGTCCATTTTTCTGCTACTTGATTTTTTTCATGTATGGTATTTAGAATCCAAGATAAACAAAACAAATAGAAACAAGCCAGTCTTCCTCTGTCCACACTGGTATCACCTTTCTCTTAAATCTTTTAGAAAAAAATGGTCTGCAAGATACAACTCAGGGTTGGCCACATTTTGGCATAAGTGGAAAATTCCACAAGTGATCCTGAAGGGCCAGTGACTAAAGGCTCTGGTCAAGACCCTTTCACAGATGTGATCTTACTTTGATCTGAACATTCTTGTCTCCTGACTAGGTATGTAAGCTCCTTCAAGGTAGAAGAAAGCTCTCCATGACATATAGTTAAATTAAAAAAAAAAGCAGGTTACAAAGCACTACATGTACAATGATGCCATTATCGTGAAGAAGAAATAATTAATAGAAGTTCATTGATCTAAATGTTTTAAAACAGTTGTTTTACTTATACATGCGTTTCCCTATTCATGGGCATTTCAGCCATTTCAAATAAATGTCAGCAACTGTCCTTGTTAAAAACAGTTTAGTGTTCTTGTCTCATGATCTCCTTAGGATAAAATTCTAGAAACTGAACTGCGTTTTTACTGGGACTTTTAGGCTATATCATCTTGTGCCACAGACACAAGCGTTACTGATAATTACAGAAAGCTTACCAAGGAATGAGATTATTTAATATTCAAAATTTCTATACTATAATAACAAAGGATCAGAAATAAGTCTTAGTAGTTTCCCTTATTTTTCCGTAAGTGAGGAGATTGGCAGTGACCTGCAGGCCGAAACAAGCTTTTGATTTGCCTGCTCACACCTTTTTTTTCCCTAAGAGAGGAGTCTTCCCTTTCTAGGGACTATTAAAAAAAGCTCGGCGGTGCCTGTGTAGAGCTGCCTCTCTCAATTTGCCTCACCATCTTAGGATAAGTAGCATCTTCTTCCTGCAGGGGTCAGGGTTGTTGTTTCTAGATGTGCATATTTTCCTGGCACAGCCAAGAGCTTCAGCAGTCATCTTTGTTTACATATTCAGCCCTCTTTCTTGACTTTTCTTTCATCACATTAATTTATCTTGCAACTCTCATTTCCCTATTGTGAATACACCGGCGTTAGAGCATCACCTTTGCTCTAATGGTGATGGTCATTTTTTTCCTAAATTTTTATTGTAAAATATACATAACTAACTTAAAATTTACAATCTTAATCATTTGGCTGTAATCCCTGTGTTGTACAATATATCCTTGTAGCTTCTTTTATACCTAATCGTTTATACCTCTTACTACCCGTGCCTATATCGCCCCTTCTCCCTTCCCTCTCCCCGCTGGTAACCACTGGTTTGTTCTCTGTATCAGTGAGTCTGCTTCTTTTTTGTTATATCCTCTGTGTTGTATTTTTTAGATTCCACATATAAGTGATGTCATATGGTATTATTTGTCTTTCTCTGTCTGACTTATTGGTGATGGCCATTTTTCTTTAACAGGGAAAGGGGATAACGAACAGCCATGTGCCAGGCACTGTACCAAGCACGTGACAATCCATCCGTGAGTCCTCCCAGGACCGTAGGCGGTGGTATTCTCATCCTTCTATTAATGAAGAGGAAACTGAGGTTTATAAAACCTGATTCCCTTGCCCTAGGTCACGGGTGTCTAAGTTATAAAGCTGACTCAGTATTCTACCCCTTTGCCTCTAGAATCAATGCTTGTCTCCACCACGTTAGCAATTGTACACGTGCCTACCAAGAAGGCAGGCTTCACCCCACGGGTCCTAACATCCCCACCCAGATGGGCCTATTTCCACTGCCCATGGAACTGCCTATCAAATTATATTGGGAGGAGTTCTAGTACCAAGCAGTCTATTTGTTTAGGGAGAAGACTTCAGAGATGGTGCTGTCACAGGGCTGCTGTGCCATTTGGGGACTCTGGAGAAGCGGATCAGCTTGATCGCTGAAACCCCGGGCCAGGGAAACACTGTATGACTCGAACATGGAAAACTAGATTAAGTAGTATTGTGCTGGACCATCTGGTCTTAATTAAATATGCTCAGCACTTTCTGATAATATCCTCTGTCCCCCATTAAATGCACAGGGATACGTAAAACTGTTGGAGGCACAATAGGCTCCTTTGCGAAAAGGCAGGGGAGAAAACAAGTCCCCGAAACCAAAGGAGGGCTTATATCAATCAGGCTCCAGGGCTGCTGAAGAAGGTAGTATCCGATTTACGATAGAAACTCCGTTTTCTTTTTGGGGGCGGGGGGGACTTACGGTGTGTTGATTACTAAGCGGTCCCATTGCTCCTTGACGTCATCTTCAGAAGGCTGTTCGGTGATATACAGGCCAGCAAACTCCAACTTCCTGGCAATTTCTTTTTCTCTTTTGAATACCACCAAAGGAACCTAGGAGTGGGAAGACACTGGTCACTCAGAGAAGGCTTTCTAATGAAAGCCTCCTCTCCAATGCGTATCTCACAAATTGGCCTTCCAACTTCAGGGCAGCAACCTCTTTGTAGTGGGATTCTTAGGGTGCCTAGTTGTGGGTCCAAAGCCAAAGAAATCACTTCTCAGTCCTCTGGCTCACACACCTCCCTCTCCAAAGCTCATATGATTTGGGTCATCCTTTAAACAGCTGATAGTATTACACACTGGACTTCTTGACCCGTCCTGGTGAGAAGACCGTATTTAGATGAATCACAGGGCCGAATGACTTAGGTCTCCTAAAACACTTAGGCTGGAGGTAAACCAAGACTTAGAAAGCATAATAAACTATTCTAGAATATATTGGACAGCTGCAGAAATACGATGAAAAGTTCCAACCCCCTTCAATGGCTAGGGTCATAGTCATCTCATGTCTTTGAATTCTGATTGATTAATGAAATATGGCTTAATGGTTACAGTGAGAGGATTCACTGGGCTCTGTGCATAGTCTTTTGCTATTGAAGTTTTCTTCCTGACATTCCTGCCGAGAAGAGCTCCTGCCAGGCACATTTATTTGTTTCCCCACCATCGCTTCCCATTCTCTTATAGTTATGACTGCTTCTAGCCTACACATGGTGGCATGGTTATAAAGACCTATCAATCACAAAAGCAGTACATACACAGAAAATGCTGGGAAAATATCCACTTGCTCTAACCATCGTCAGTCACACACACACTTCAGATCAGGGACAGAATTAGCAAGGTCAGAGGATACCGACTGCAATCCCAGGAAATGAGAAGGCAGAAAAGCCAGAGCTCCACTAGCCAGAAAAGCTTAACTCAGACAGAGCTAGGGCTTCTCATCCACCTGGGAAGCTACTGGTTACTTGGCAACATCCCGGAGACCTTGGTCTCCAAACTGTTTCTTCTAATAACTCCTTCTCAAATCTCGTGATATCCGTACAACCCACGCTGCTCCTTTATTTCCAAGACAAAAAGGCAAAATTTAGATAATGGTTCGTAAAGAAAGAGTTACTGCTTACCCTTTCTCTTCCTCCCTTAATTATTTTTTATTTTTAAAATTTATTTCACTGAAGTATAGTTCATTTACAATGTTGTGTTAGTTTCTGGTAGATGATAGCAAAGTGACTCAGTTATACATACATATACCTTCTTTTTCATATTCTTTTCCATTATGGTTTACCACAGGATATTGAATATAGTTCCTGCTTACCCTTTTTTTAAAACAAGGCAACAACACTGAGGAAATAAAAGAATCATGACAGGAAGGTGGCAAAGGCTACTAATGGACATTGCACACTGCAGAATCAGTGCCTGGTGTTGGTTCATGGATCATGTGGGGGGGGAAGCAGGGAAAGCCGCCCTGACTAGTGTCTGCTGTGTGTCAAGGTGACTCTGAATTACAATAATAATATCAAGTTTTAGGTCAGTACTGATCACTGGGATTTGAAGCATTCTCCGTCAATCTTTTATGAAGTTGTATTCCCTTGTAAGTACAACTTCCACATTTTTATTCCCTAGACAGTGTTTATTTTTGTTTTCTCTAGGTTACCTGTACCCTAGCCGACAAGCTGAGCTCCAGATGGTGAACTAAGGAATAGTAGCGAACATGCTCTAATGTTTACTACGTCTGGCTCTGAGTATTTTACACATGTTAATTCATTTAATCCTCCCTTTAGCAACTTTAGCGGTTGGTGGTATTATTATCACAGTCATTTTTTTCCCGCAGATGAGGAAACAGAGGAATGGCGAGGTTAAGTGGCAGAACTGTGGGTCCAACCCCAGAGGCCGGGCTCCAGAATCCATTCTTTCATTGTTACAGTGGAGGCCTCAGAGCAGTTTAGGACACGTGGTCTCTCCAGCAGGGCAGCTGGACTTCCTAAGTGATACTGCAGCCCACTGGGGGAAGTGAGAGCCACAAGGACAGGAAAAGATTTCCTGGACTCTTTCTTCTCAGGGAAAAGGTGGCTTGGTATAGGGCCAAGGAAACTTCCTACTTAAGAGAAGTAAGAAAAAATGTAATGAGAAAAAACAATTGTGGTGTAGTAGCAACAGAACTGGACTTGGAACACCTAAAACAAACAGAATGACTGAAGATTGACATAACTATAGCAGTGTCTGAAGATGGTCCCAGAGAACCACGTCTCCTGTTATTCACGCCCTCGTGTAGCCCCCTTCACCCTCTGCAACAGTGAATCTTGGCTGGCCCTGTGACTTGCCTGAATCAACAGAATGTGGTAGAAATGGCACCTTGCCAGTTCTGGGCCTAAGCCTTAAGAAGGACTAGCAGCTTCCATTTGTGTTCTTTTTGGACACCCAAGCCATCATATGCAAGAAGTCCAGCTACCCAGCTGGAGAGAGCATGTGAAGAGACCACATGGAAAGGGAGATGCCCTGAGTCTACAAGGAGGGGGAGAGAGGCCCAGCTACCCCAACTGAGCCCAGCCTTCCAGCTGTTCCCTTGCCAACGTGCATGGGCCATCTTGGACAGTGTAGCTCATCTGAGCTCCCAGCTGGTTGCTGATGTGACCACTTCCACAGGGTGCAGAGGAACCGCTCTAATGTGCCCAGGCAAACACAGAATCAGAGAGAAAATGGTCATCAGTTTAAGCCATTGAATTCTGGGGGGTGATTTGTTATGCAGCAATAGGACGACGGAAACAGTAACTCATCTCAAATAGCTAAAACCTAATAATTTCTGAAAGGTGAAAAGCATTTTTATAAAAATTTCAACATAAATTCAAAGGTGAGAAGATCCCCTCATTACCAGCTCCATGCGTGACTTAGCCCGATGATTTTGATTCGATGCAATGTCACAAGGGTGGCTGAAGTGAGACTCCTGGACCAAGGCTTCTCAAACCAGAGTGTGAATACAGATCACCTGCGGATCATGTTCACTGCAGATTCTGATTTAAAAGGCTTGGGTAGGGGGCAAAAGTCTGCAGTTTTAACCCGCTCCTGGGTGGCGCCCAGGCTGCGGCCTCACCAACCTTAGGCTATTAGTAAAGTCTTAGAGAACAAAGGGCTGGCTGGGTTCAAAAATGATGCTTCTTCCCCAAGGAGTCAGGTTAGATTCAGAGTGGCTGGCAACTTACCTTCAGGCAGTAATAGCCCACCACGCAGACTAAAGAAATGATGGTGTGGATAATGGCCAGGGTTCGCAATGTTGGCGCCATATATCCAGTGCTCTCCTGCAGGACAAAGAACACCACTGCTTCTTCCTCTTCCTCATCATTAAAGGAATTCCACAGGTTTGCAATGTCTTCTGTCTCTTCTTCTAAAGGTTCCTCGGTGACCTGGCCCAAAACACACACTCTCTTAGAAACACCAGAAAGACCTCCGCCACTGGGCTCTCCCCACATATTTTATACTGCTGGCATCTGCTGTGCAAACAGTAGTGATTCCATATTACTCGATGAGGGAATGAGGTCTTTAGGTACCTTGTTCCTGGGAATCTCCAGGATCTCTAATAATTGCAAACAAAAGTTTTAAGAGACAAAACCTCTCTCTTGAAAACAAACCAAAAATTTTTACAGTTAGGAAAGTTTTACTACATGTTCTACAATCCTTGAGCTGCAGGAGGTAATCTTAAAAATGCTACGGTCTGGGGCTTCCCCAGTGGCGCAGTGGTTGAGAACCCGCCTGCCAAGGCAGGGGACATGGGTTCGAGCCCTGGTCCGGGAAGATCCCACACGCCGCGGAGCAACTAAGCCCGTGCGCCACAACTACTGAGCCTGCGCTCTAGAGCCCATGAGCCACAACTACTGAGCCCGCGTGCCACAGCTACTGAAGCCCGTGCACCTAGAGCCCGTGCTCCGCAACAAGAGAAGCCACCGCAATGAGAAGCCCACTCACTGCAACAAAGAGTAGCCCCCGCTCACCGCAACTAGGGAAAGCCCGCGTGCAGCAACGAAGACCCAATGCAGCCAAAAATAAATAAATAAAACAAATAAATTTGAAAAAAAAATGCTACAGCCTGGGAGGAGGCTAGGACAAACTCTCATATGCACAAGTGCAGTCATTTCCCTTCTTTCTTAGATGCCATTAGCACCCGTGGCTTCACTGCCATCCTTACACAGTGACTCCCAAATCGGCACCTTTGAGGCTGTTACCGTGCATGTCCAGCTGCTTGCTGGCTGTCTCCACATGCATGGCTAAGTCACCTCAACCTCTCCATGTGTTTAAAGCTAGGCTTCGCCATACCCCTCTACAGACTTCCATTTTTCTGCTATGGGCAACAGCAAGCCATTAGGTTATCAAGTGCAATATTGATGTGGATAAGAGCATGTTTTACAAAAATTAGATTTGTGGTTTTCAGTAGGAAGGGAGAGAGGCAAGAGACAGAATAGCCGGTTAAACACGATGTCAAAAAAGAATCCAGGACCTACAGCATTCATTAATTCATTCTACTAACATTTATTATGCATCTACAGTGTACAAGACCCACTTACCAACATTCAAAATCTTCATTTATCTTGATGAGTCCCTGTCTTCCACATCCAGAAACCAACTCCTATTCTTCCTTCATAATAGTTCTAACATACGGGCCAACTATCATGGTTCTTTGTTACCTTATTCCTCAGGGAAAGAACTGTATTTATTATTCAGTTTGAAATAAACTTACAGCTCCTAAGATAGGGTCTAGCCTATTGTAGACACCCAACAAATGTCTGAAGAATTAAGTAATAACTAAAACAAGCCTGAATGATTGAAATGGTGCCCTAACTGGCTTCCCTTACAACCAGTTTCTCTATTCTCTCCATTGCTAAAGACAGTGTCCTTTTTTTAGAAGCCAGTGTCTTAGAAATTTCCTTAGATATCAGAGTTTTTGCTTGAATTAAGAGCATAGCCTCTATTACTTTTTAAAAAGTATATAATCTATTCACCAAATAACCCCTGAATGAAGCATCACATCACCTTGTAAAAGAGCAGGATGAAGTTGATAGCGAAGGCTAAAAACAGAGCAAGGAGCCTCAGGTTGTAGAAATTCCTGGCCAGGTAGTGCTGAAAAGAAAAGGACAGACAGAAGTAGAAGAGCTTTGGCAGGGAGAAGGACCTTCCCTCTTTCACACAGATGATCTTCTCTGGTTAGAAGTTTACACAGGACTAGTCCTACCCGTTGGTAACCACTCATCTAGGACTATCCTGGCCTTCTTATGACTTATTTGGGGGGGACCAAAAATGACGATTTTTTTAAAAATTGCTTAGAATGCTGCTCAAGGGAACCCTGCTCTGGTTTAAACCTCAGGGAAGCAAATGCCTAAACACGCCGCCAGCACAGGACTCATGCTGTTATGAAGGTACATGCGCGCGCGTGTGTGTGTACCCTCCACACCCCAAGTAAGCAGTCGATTTGGAAATTATGAGTGATCTAGGCCCACCAAAGACCCCTGAAGCTCCCACTCTGGCTGCAGCCAGACTGAGGCTGAGAGTCTCTGTCTCTTTGTAAGTCACAGACCCGGCGTTTCTGCTTCTCCCCTTTTAGGGGGAACCATTCCCGTACCCTCTGCCATCTTTCCTGGAAAAATCGACACTTGCGGACTGGAATGGCAGCTGCCTGGGGAAGCTCTCACCCTCTCCGTGGAGGGGGCTCCCACCAATGGTGCTGGGAGGTGTAGTCCTGGCCTTCAGCAACTGTGCCTCAGTGGGCAATTTGCCAGAGAAAGGATATGACAAGTTGGGCTGAGGGCTGAGGGTGTGTGGAGTAACAAAGCTTTTGAGGGCTAGTGTGAGAACCTAACACAACACAGGAATGTTCTTTCTGCATCTGAATGATCGCACTACTTCTGAAGTTTTGGACCAGGATGGGCCAGGTCCCCACCTAGCACACAGAAAGGAGCAGCTCTCCTAGAGAGAGGGCGGGGCAGAGGAGCTGGAGCATTTGCCTTTTCCCTTTTCCTTTCCCTCCAACACAGAAGGGACAGACAGATAATCGAGAAGAGGGAAGGAAGAAGAATGAGAAAGACGAGGAAGAACAACTAACCAAACGTGAAACAAAGTCAGTGGCCACTTCTCTGAGGTCTGCCCGGGCCAGCGCCTGCACCCGAGCGGGTCCAGGGCCGGAACACTCACCAGCAACTTGGTCTGATAGATTTCCAGCCCTTTAAAGAAACTGGCCATGAAGGCTTCAGGCTTCTCAATTTTCTGGCCACACCATCGCTTCTTCCTTTTGGTCACATCTGCCCACCCGGCCTCGGCCTGCTCTTCTTCTTTGGCTGTGTCCTCTTTCTCCCCATCTTCCATGCTGCAGGAATGAGAAGCCCACTCATCATGGACGGGAGAGGGAGGCCTGGCCCTGGCAGGGAAGCTAAAGAGAAATCTTGGCTGAGACGGGTGGGAGATGTATTATTCCTTGAGGGTGGGAACCTCAGGTCTTTATTACCCATAGTGCTTGGATGTCAACTTTGTATTTAGGAGCGGTGCCTGCTTTGATGAGTCACAGTCACAGGCGTACATCAGTTATATACAAGTTCTTCCGAACTTTGCCTTACCAACCTTTTTCCCCTTCAGAAATGTTGTCCTTTATTTTCTAGGCTTTCATGGGCATTACCAATAGTACCTATTCTTCTAAGTTTGTCGTAGGAATTAAATGAGATATTGTATAAAAGAGCTTAGCAAAAGGCCTGGTATGTAATAGTTATGCAGTAATTACTAGATATCACCATCATCAACATTATATGAAGTGGCTAAGTGTGCGTGTTTGATAATTTGCTCGGTCAGATGGTGAAACTCTGATCTACTATTTGGAGTCTAAAGTGAACAAAATTATTAGATTGTGTTTATTGTATAGCTGGGGTAAAAAGAAATGTATCCACACATGAAAAGATGCTCACCATCACTAATCATCAGGGAAATGCAAATCAAAACCACAAAACCTCACGCCTGCCAGAATGGCTATCATCAAAAAGACAACAAATAACAAGTCGTGGCCAGGATCTGGAGAAAAGGAAACCCTTGTGCACTATTGGTGGGAATGTAAATTGGTGCAGCCACTATAGAAAACAGTATGGAGATTCCTCAAAAAACTAAAAATGGATCTACTATATGATGCAGCAATTTCACTCCTGGGTATATATCCAAAGAAAATGAAAACAGTAATTCCAAAAGATACATGCACCCCAGTGTTCACAGCAGCATTATTTACAATAGCCAAGATACGGAAGCAACTGAAGTGTCCATCAATAGCTGCATGGATAAAGAAGAGATACACACACACACACACACACACACACACACACACACACACACATATACAATGGAATATTAGCCATAAAAATGAAAAAAAAGAAATGTATCCAGGGCTTGCACAATATGTTTCTTTTTTTTTTTTTCCTGTTTTCCTTTCCTTTTTTATTTTTTATTCCTTATTGAAGTATACTTGCTGCACAATATTCTGTAAGTTACAGGTGTACAATACAGTGATTCACAATTTTTAAAGGTTATACTCCATTTATAGTTATCATAAAATATTGGCTATATCCCC
Source organism: Physeter macrocephalus (assembly GCF_002837175.3). NCBI lineage: Eukaryota > Metazoa > Chordata > Mammalia > Artiodactyla > Physeteridae > Physeter > Physeter macrocephalus. The sequence continues at coordinate 104,941,162 of NC_041224.1, read as the reverse complement.
ACAGTTGTACACTATATCCTTGTAACTTATTTTATACCTAATAGTTTGTACCTCCTACTACCCTACACCTATATTGTTCCTTCCCTCTTCCCTTTGCTTTTATATTTTTTTTTAATTTTTTTTTTTTAACATCTTTATTGGAGTATAACTGTTTTACAATAGTGTGTTAGTTTCTCCTTTACAACAAAGTGAATCAGTTATACATTTACCATAACAACAAAATAGTAGTTAACATCAAGAACTATTAAGCACAGCAATTAGAGCAGTCCATGCTACCAAGAACTTACTCTGCCTTCTCAGACTCCACTTTTCCTTCTGTTTCATGAGCTGCTTTCGTCTCTGCTGCCTAGACAAAAATAACAATCAGTCAAACTTTCCTCAGGATAAACGAGTTCATGGTGATGAGCCATATCACTGGCCATTTTACTCTCCATGGTCACAAGTCCCAATGGCTTTCTCTCTTTATGCTTCTGCTTTTCTCAGGATCACAGAACACAGGTGTCCTGCTATATATTAAGCTGCTCTAGAGTGATAAGACAAAGATTTCAAGCTTGAAAACATAACCGCCCTGTTATTATTCAACCCAAAGAAAAAACTTTTGCTAGGACATTGTCAGAGCCCCGTGGCAGTGGTCCTACTGCTTCACGGGGTCAGGGAGAGATGGAACACAGGTCCAGTCCAGAACCTGCTTCCATCAGACAGTATCTTCAATTCTCTTCCATCACCCAAATCCCTCTGATTGATGACCATTGCGCTTAGAATAAAATTCAAGCTCCCTACACCAAAGCCTATAAGGCCTACATGATCATGGCCTTTCTCTCCGTTTTCACCTTGCATCACTTGACTCATGTCCAGCACAAACATTCAGACCTTCATTCCTTTCCTGGGACATTCCAAATCCTTCCCTGCACCAGGACCTTGGCACATGCCATATCATTTGCCTGGAATATGACTGCCCTGGCTTTTGATGTGCCTGCCATTCTTCAGGACTTGGTTCAGATTATACCTTTGCAGATGCTCCTTGAGTATCCTACTTATAGTAGGGCCCACATTCATTCTGTAACACACGACCTTGTTCATTTATTTTAGCATATGTCAAAAATGATAATTATTTGTTGTCTTCTTCCACTAGAAATTAAGCTCCTTTAAAACAAAAGTGTTGTCTCTTTTGTTAATCAATGTATTCTCATGTCCTAGGAACACAGCCTGGCATGTAGCAGGCCTTGAATGAGTCCCTTTTATGTATCAAACTCTGTTCTAGGCCCTGGGTTACAACAGGGAACAAAACAATAAATAAATTAATACTGTCAGAATGCTTATGATTCTGATACTTCTCTCCCTGACTCTCTAACCCAGGTGAGACATCTCTCCTATACATTTCCATAGCACCTGATAGACTTCCTTCCTAATGTTCTTCATGCTTGTACTGACCTGTCCAATGTCTATCTTTTCCACTAAATTATAGGAACGATGCATTTCTCATTCACCAGTGTATTCCCAGAGCCTAAAACAGTGACAAGTGCATATTAACTATTCAATAAACATTCATGTAAAAAATGAATAAAGGGGCTTCCCCGGTGGCGCAGTGGTTAAGAATCCGCCTGCCAATGCAGGGGACACGGGTTCGAGCCCTGGTCCGGGAAGATCCCACATGCCGCGGAGCAACTAAGCCTGCGTGCCACAACTACTGAGCCTGCGCCCCAGAGCCCGTGAGCCACAACTACTGAAGCCCGCGCGCCTAGAGGCCGTGCTCTGCAACAAGAGAAGCCACCGCGATGAGAAGCCCGCGCACCGCAAAGAAGAGTAGCCCCCGCTCGCCGCAACTGGAGAAAGCCCGCACGCAGCAACAAAGACCCAACTCAGCCGTAAATAGATAAATAAGTTAATTAATTAATTTATTTATTTTTTAAAAAATGAATAAAGGTTGACTTTGGGCTCTGATCTCTTTACATTTCTCTCCATACTCTCTTTATCACTAGAATGATGCTGTGAGTTGGATGCTGCAACACCCAGAACTTTCCCTGGCCAAAGGGCTCTGAGTTACTGCTATCTTAATCGAGTTGACTGACTCAAAGTCCAAACTGGATAGTGGTTGCATCACAAGGATGAAAATGTCCCAAGCATGATAAAACTCACTGGGCACTGTGCTAAATCATATGATAACATCTGGACCTTTCAGGATACTGCAGAAGTTTATCTCACCAGAAAGGTCTCCTCGTATGCTATACCTGGTTTTCTATGCTTTCAGTTACTGAATGAACCTGTGTGCCTTGAACCTGTGCGCCTAATAAAGGTGTGGAAGCAAGTTGAGGGTCAAGGACCATCCTGTTTGAACTCTACAATGTAAACTGGAAGACCATTCAGCAATTAGATATTGAGACAACCATCTAAGTCTCATCTCCCCAGACATGGCAGAGCTGGAATTATCAGATCAGGGTAATCACAGATGAGCTGGTGTCTAACACAACATTGCCTCCTAGGAACTGGTGTCAGTACTGATGGCAAGGTAGCGGGGCAAGTCTTTTTCTGGGGATAAAAAAAGATGATAGAAACAAATCATGCTTACCTGTGCTTTCCTTTTCTCCCGTACAGTACTCTCTAACGTGGGGGGTTCATCCTCGCCAATAATCTCAGAGAGGTCACCCAAACCCACTTCAGGCCCATGCTTTAAGCCACCTTCTTTCTTTGACTGGAGTCCAAAGAGATCTGACATAATATCCGCATCTCCCCTCTCCCCCTTTCCAAAGTGCACGAGTTCCGTGGCGATACCTGGCTCGGGCACTTCTGCCCTCTCAGCCTCCATCGCATCATCGTGGATACCAAATTGGGTTGGGTCAGGCATGTCACCCAGGATCTTTATGACTCTGATGTTCTTTGCGCCTTCTATGAGGCCCCCTCCAAACACTGTGCTCCAGAGAATCTGAAAGATTCCTCCCAATATGGCGAAGAGCAAGTGGAAAAGCCCCACGAACAACGTCCAGAAGAAAGAGAAGAACACCTTCACCAGCTCCTTCAGAGTCATCTTCTTTACCTTCCTACACTGCTTCTTGAGGTTCTTCAGGGTGGCCCTCTTCAGAAAGTTGGCCACATTTCTCTTCACTGAGGCACAGGCCACGGCAAACGCAGAGGCACACTCAAAAGACTTGTCGTCCTCCTCTTCACCCTCAACTTCTAACGTATGGGAAGAGTCTTCATTTTCTTCCTCCTCCTCTTCTGGCCTGTCAGCTGAGTCCGATTCTGAGATCTGTGACGCTAACTGCATCTCAAAGATGGTGTCTTCACAGAAGTTCACGAACAGCTCCATCTTTTCTTGCTCTCCGCCTTCATTGACGACATCAAAGATGAACTGCTGCTTAGACTCCTTCACCTGGGGCTTCTCCCACTGAGTTCGACTGGACTCACTGATCTCAAAATAAACACGCTCAATTTTCTTGGCCTCACCCATGATCTCAATGCGTCCTAGGTACGGTTCAAAGTAAGTGAGTACGCTTTCGGCTGGGTCCAACAGACACTTAAGGCGAGAATCATTTGGCATATGTTCGGAGAGGTTTGTCAATAACACCGCCACGTTAAACCCTATGTCCTTGGCCGGCTCGTGGAACCGGTCTACAAAGTCAACGTAATTAAACATGTCATTCTCATCCGCTTCCGCGCACGAAAGGAGAAAGTCAATCTCCGACTGCGTGTACTGTTTTTGCCCTTCCATGGCCTTCTGGAATTCCTTTTTGGAGATGATCCCCTTCCCATCGGGGTCATATTCTTTGAAGGTGTCTGAGCTGGTTAAGTCTTTAAGTTTCAAGAACATGTCAAAGAATTTCAAGATCATTTCTACATTGGTAGAGGACTCTACCAGTGTGTCAACCATCTGCTTGCCAATCGTTCCATTTACCACATTCCCTGTGAGGCAGGTTCAAAAAGACATACAGATACATAAATAAACCCATGTCATCATGTAACTGGTCAGGCAGATGTTTTTTAGAAGACTTATATGCCAAATCGGTCAGCTCTTTTCTGACCGTGATGATTTGGAAATGGGTAGGAGGGAGCAGCAAGCCATAAAGACTACACCACCAGGAGCCAAGGGGGAAAGAAACACAGGGAAGGAGGAGATGGCCACGCCAGTGCCTTTTGTCTGGCCTGGGGCCTGGAGAGTGGTTTCATTATCAGATTGTCAGGGACACATAGGGATAAGTGGTGCCCCTGTAATCCCCTTAGACCTAGGAGGGTGCCCAACTAGATGGCTGGCATACACACTGGCAGCCAGATGTATCGGAAAGCAATGGGGAGAGGGAGAGGATAGGGAAGAGCAAAGCTTGGAGGTTTTCCCCAGTTCATTCTGGCTTTCCTACTGAGATAAAATGAGTTGGTTTCAGGCTTTGTCCATCAGACCATGTGCCCCTCACTCATTTTTTTGATTCTGAAAATTTGGTTTTCTAACCAATGTCATATGGCATCAATGACCTGCCAGAAGGATAATCTGCGTGGTTAGTACGGTTAGTGCTCGGACCAATTACAGTCGTGTGATTGCCTAGTTATACCAAACAGCCCAACCTTCCAGGAGGGACAGAAGCATCACCACCATGTCCTGAAGGAGATCCAAGAGTTCCTTCAGCAGCTCGATCTGACTGGAATCCTAGAACAGAAACAGGAGATACCCCTGAGCTATCTGATCCCTCAGCAAAGTACAGGGCAGTGAGCAAGGAGAGCCTGCTCTGGGAAGGTCAGGTGAAGGCTGCATCCATCTCCAGAATGAGCTCCCTTCTCATGGTGAATGCGGATGTCTTAGCATCCTCTCTTTGTAGCATCAGGAGGCTCGCTGTAGCAGGGTTCACACAAAAGAGTTCCTTTACAGTTTTCCTTTTATTAACGCAACGTGGCAGATATACCAATTGTTGTCCAAAACTACTGAACAACCCAATCCACCAAAGAGCCGTTAGGTATCTCTAGTAGCTTAGGTTGCCATTTTTCATACCGAAGAATTATCAGTGAGCTTTTGGGGAATACTACTGCAATCCAATTAAAGTTTCAAGGTTCTAATCACCAATTGGGTTCTCCTTTCTTTCTTAATTTAGGTTCTCCTGATTCTAATTGGTGGTGATCGGGGTGCCAGTGGTCCCTTAAAATGTTATTAATATATCATCGAGGCTATTCCTCCGGATGGTTTTGATACCAGTCTGTTTGGTTTTAATTTCAGCATTGCAGACAGGGCATTGCCAAGTGAGCTCTGGACTTGATACCTATGTCACAGAAGGAAAACAATCCTTGGAAGATCGGAGGTGGGGAATCTGAGGGTGAGGTTAAAAAATGCATTCTGGGCCACACTTCTTTTACAGACTCTGTCTCACAAAGACATAGTTCTTTGGCCCTTCAGACTTCAGAGGGATTTTCTAGCACCTTTGGAGTGTGTCATAGCTGTCCACAAAACATCATAGAAGTGTAGATTGTCAGAGCTAGAAGAGCCCTCAAAGGTCATCTATTTTAACTCCCAATATTTTATAGATGATGAAAGCAAAAACCAGAAAGGGGAAGTGACTTCCCAGAAGACACCAGTGAGGAGATGGCAGGGTCAGGATCCTGTCTCTGGAGCCTCTACACCGCACTGCCCCACTGGGCTGATAAATTGGCAGCCCTCCCAAGAACTCTCTCCTCCCATAAGGCCAGAGTCAAAAGGGGAAAAAATGAAAGGGGTAAATAGCACATTCCAGAAGAGAGAGGCAGATGTGACAGCCTTGACAATTTTAGATACACATTATTTAAATTAATGCTCCCAATGTTACTCTGATCAGCCTGAAACATATCCTGAAGTTCTCCCTCATGTGTTTCCATGGAGAGAGGCCATCGACTTCTACAGACACTACATTTATTTGTTCATAATAAATGCTCTGAGCGATTCCGATTCATCTTGCCAGAGAGATGGGGAGTGAGAAGGAAAGGCAGAGATGGGGAAGAGGGGAAGCAAAGGTGACAGAGAAGGGAGATGTGAATTACAGAGACATGCAGACATTTGACAGAGCAGACAGGGGGGTAGATCATGTGCTTAAATTGCAAAACAGTGACAAGGAAGCAAAAGGGATTAGCACCATAAAAAGCAAGTGTTGAGGCTATTATGAAAAGGGTAGGCTATTATGAAAAGGACACAAGGCAGAAAGCTGCATTCATGCAAAAGCCTGTCTGGGACACCCCCGCCTGCCCCCACCCCCAGGAGGTGTTCATTCCTATTTCCCATTTAGGCCCTCATTTTAAAAATGAGACCTGATCTGCATGGCTTTTCCAATCATTTCGTCAAGCAGCCACATCCACAATGGGAAGACCAGGGGGTGGGGACTGACTTAGCGTTTCACACCAACAACACATCGGGAACGGGGAACGGGCCACAGTACCTGAGAGAGTTTCATCTGCATGTTAGCAAATACATGGAGGAAGCCGACCACTGCATCCCATAGCCTACTGTGAGCGAGGCTCTGCTGGTTCCCAATGCAGGGGCCCTACGGAGAGGAGGACATTCTTATTCCACTGGAGCATCACAAGCTGCTCTGAAACTTGCCCTAGTAAGGGCATTTGACATCAGCTCATATATGTAGAGAGCTCTTTCCAAAAATCACATATTTTGCAGCTCAATGTTTTCCCAGGATATTACTTTTCTCCCCACTCCATCGTGTCCCCCCCAATCCTAAGATCCTATTTCTAGGAAAAATCACTAGGAATGTCACAGTGCGGGGATTTTCAGAGATTTTCTTTGAGCTTCCGATTTTCTTTTAGTTTCCGTTCTTATGCTAAAGAACATTATTTAAGAGGTAAATGCTCTGGTTGAAACAGGACTGAAGGGTACTCCTGCTGACTCTGGCCCACACCTTGGCCTAAGAGGGGTTCTGAGGAACTCCAGGGTTCCAAGGAGCACAATTTGAAAACCAGGCCCTTGTGCACGCATTGTTTGCAGGCAAAGCTGCACATTAAATGTGATGACCACATCGCTATCTACTTAAGTGAAAAAATCTGAATTGTATTCCTAATGTTCAACTACTTTTAGGATTTTCTTATCATTAACCTAAACGTCAGGTACCTCATCTCTATCTTTTCTGAAAGCCAGACATAGACGGATGACTTGATGACCAGTCTGCATTTTCCATGTTAATAACCTTTCCTATTTTGGAAGATCATTATTGAACCACTGTTTCTTTTCTCTTCTTTTTAAAAATAAGTTATTTGAAATTCTTCTGAATGGAGAGTTGTCTATTCTTTCTTATTTATTTAATCATTTCTTTATATCAGTATGGACTCCACACATTTTATGCTTTGGGTTATAATTCAATACTACTTTATTTACTTTCTTTTGTAGCTCTAATTTTTCCAGTTTTGGCCACTGGGAGCTCTTTCAGTTGGCTCCTGTATCCCTTTGACATACCCCCATCATTTTTTTTTAGCATTTTCTTGCACTATAGCATTCTCCAGGCTCATCCTGTATGTTTCCAGCCCTAGTTCTAGAATCAGCCATTTCTCTAAGGAGCCCTATTTCCTTTCAATGGAGAATGGTATTAGAAACCAAGATCTGGGCTCTAGTTGTGCTTGTTGCTACTGGGGTGTCGTTTTTTGGGTCCTCCTGGCTGACGGAGCAGCAGAAATATGTGTGTTGTCCTAATCCATGTGTATACACATATCCATAAATATTTCCACATGTAACCATTTGTATCTATGTTAAGCTGAACATGAGTTGAGCATACAAATGTCTCTGACTCTCATTCATTCCCACAGGGATCTTCTATCTCCTCTGCTTGCTCATCTGTAACCTCCCACTCCAACAGTGAGAAACCTGGTTCACTTCCATTATATATGTATAATGGTTGCAGAATTATTAACACATATCCACATGGGAAAAACTTCATCAACTGAAGTGCTTATGTATAGTTCCTTTTGCCTTTGGTCTTTCAGACTGTACTCATTTCCAAAGTTTCTTAGGCCAGCACTTGATTCCCTACCTCTTCAGTGAGGCTGTTTTATATATGTATATTTTATACATTTAGAGTCTTCTGTCACATTCTGCCTATGTTCCTTATCCTTAACTCTTCCTTATAGCTTTTTTCCTATATTTTTCTACACTTTAATCACTCTCCAAATCACTCTTCAATAAACTTTCAAAAGTAACACTGGTACTAGTGTTCTAGTATCAAGTTCTAGAAAAGGCTTGGCAGAATTCCCAGGGAAGAGGTGAGCAGGAGAAATTTTGCCTGCGTCCCTAAATCAAGTAAGCTTGTTTAAAAATCACTGTTCATGTATATTTGGTGTCTGATCCCTAGAAGCCTCTAGATGTTTTTGAAACAAAACTGATTGTTGAAAGAAACTCACATTCACCCAAAATACGCTTTTCTTTTATATTTGGGTTAAGTGCTCCACAGGAAGTTCTGGAGATTAGGATGGGCTCTGCAGAGAGCAAATCAGAGGCTTGTCAGATCAGTTCAATGATCTTCATATGTATTTCACATGCTGTGAAACTTCAGATCAGTCACCTGTTCCTAGGTTTATCTCCCTATGTTCTTACAATCCTTGAGTAAAGCATGGATCAATATCTTCCTTAAAATCCTTCTTTTCAAGTCTTAGTCTTAGTCTTGTGTTTATTTTAGTAAGCAAATATGATCTGAGTGTGCCAGTTGGCTCAACATATAGATCTTAAAAAATCTTATATTACATCACAGAGCACCATGATATGGCTACTGATTTCACAGCAAATTCTGCCTGAGGACGTCCTCTACTCCTTTTCACTGTAGCTCGACCACTGTAGGCAATGAATAGAGAATGTTGTGAACAGAGAAGGATTGCTGTGAGATGTTCAACCTGAAATTTACCTGTTGATTTGACTGCCATTGCACTTAGTTTATGTGCTTCTGAAGTTACCTTTTCCATAGAGTGAATTTCTGACAAATTAGTAGGCTCTCATGAATTGTTTTAATCTCAAGGCTCAAGAGAATACCACTTGTCCCTTTATTCCTTCATTCTATCAATCATTTCTCCACTCCACTCTCCATGCTTACTGAACACCTCTGATGTGCCACACATGCTAAAAATGAAGAATTTTAAAACGAATAAGAAATTTTCTGTTGACAAAAAGATTTCAGTCTAGGAGGGAAAGCAAAATATTAACTAGATAAATGCAAATAAAGTGTGACACTGCTATTTGCAGGTCACAGTGGGGTTCCTAAACTACAGCTTCTCATAGAGTGTAGGTACTACTGATTTCTATTTATAGGTAAGGAATATTGTCAGTGCTATAGCTGGATACACAGTCCACATAGGCAGCCAAGTATTCTGTAGGGAATTAGAATATGGGAATGTTAAAAATGTTCTCTTTGTTTTCAGGCATGCACTCTATAGCACATACCTGGATGTATTCCGTAAGAGAATTGAAAATCTGCTTGGTAACCGCCAGGGCTTTGGAAAAATTGTGCTGTCCAGATTCATCAATGACGTCCTTCCCTGAATAATACCAGTAGAAGTCACTGATTGATTCCTAAGAACAAAAAAGGAGAGTTTAGTATTTCTCACATATCAGTCCGTGAAGCAAAACCCAATGTTCAGGAAGAGTACAAGAGCATCCTACATTTCTGTGACCACTTTGTTATGACAGGAGCCTGGGGCTCTGTGAAGAAGCACAGAGGTATCTGATCCCGAGCATCTTTTAAGTACAGATATTCCCCCTCCGCAGGAAAGAACGGATAGAAGAGAGGGCAGCGTTCAGCTGGACCTGGGTGACCATGTTATAGGACAATTTATTCACAATGAAAAATGTACGTTAAAGATAATATTGATCATCCAAATAATCATGATTGCAGCAGCAACATAACTGCTGACACCGTAAGTGCCGGGCGTTGTTCTGAGCACGTTACACGTATTAAACCTCTCCATCTTTACCACCATCCAATGAGACAGTACCACTCATTTTCAATGAGACGGGACTACTCGTTTTATAGATGAGGAAATTGGAACACAAGGAGGTTAAATAGACTGCTCCAGGTCATGAACTGGTGAGTGGCAGAGCCAGGCTGAGGAATCAGCAAAGAGAAGAGGGCATCCTTTTTTATGTTTGTGCAGATTTTCTTGACATTATTTGGATTTTCCTTCAAACAATTCAACCAGATGACGTGTCAACACTAAGAACTTGTGAACCCATCTTATTCCCCCTTTCTGTACCTCTTTTTCCTAGTGAAAGTCTGTTCCCATGCACAGGTTGCCTGGAGCACTGTGGCTAAGCTTACACTGGCAAAACTAAAGTGAATCAGCAGTTTATAACGGAAGATTTGGTAGTTAACCACCCCCCCGACTTCAGTCTTCAAACTCACATTTCGGTATTTGACTTCCCATAAGTGTGTGGACATAAGATTACAAGACCTTCCTTACTGGGGCTGGACTGTATCCTGGGCCGTCCCTGAGGCTGTGTAACTGTCTTTAGCTGCCGGAAGTGTATGTGAGGTGTGCTACCATCCAACGCCCACTCACCTGCAGACGCAGAAGGTAGTCCACGGTACTGATGATGACATTCACGGTGGTGGTGTTGCCCATCTGAGTCCGCAGGAAGTTCTGGAAATCTGAGAACACCAGGGTTGGGTCAGAGTCCATCCCTGCAGAGCAGGTGGCTCTAAGCTTCTTCTCGGCTGAGCTCAGAAGAGACTCACCATGTGAAAAGTCTTACAAGGGCACACTGTTTAGGTCCTGAAGGACAGAGCACTGCCCTGAGCCCTCCCGTCCCAGCGGCACCAGAAACTGGACTTAATGAGCCCCGAGGGACTTGACAGCAAGGGGTGGGTGTTTAGCTTCAACATCTGAAGATTCTGGAAGCAACTTAGCCTGGGTGGCACTAAATAACATTAGCCATGAAGTTAAAGGCCATGTCACATAGGGTTTCTTATTAAGGAATGGATTAACTGTTGTCCTTAAATTAGCAACTGGCTGTATTAAATGTGGCAACCTGAAATGAATAAAAATTTTGTACCTGAATGTTGTTGTCCCTTGACAAATCATATCTGTTCCACTTACCACTGTTATGTCCTTCACAAAGTAACTGTAGGAATCTAAAGAGATCTCGTGTAAACTCATCATTCTGGAGTACTTTTTCACCTTGAAAACACAGAATACTGGTGAGCATCTGTTTGGCTTTTCAACATAGAATACCTTCCACCACCCATGACTGCAAAAATGCTAAAGGAGCTGTGTCAGAACAGTGTGCAAAGGGAACTGTGGATGAATGCTGACAGACCCAATTAAAACTGGAACTGAGGCAACACCCAAAGCTAGAATTGTTAGCCTCGGGATGCATTTGGAAGGAAAACAACTAGGCAGTAATGATCCACAGTCCATAACACATGCTTTGGAAGATGGAAGACACCTCTTTAATTAAACAACAAACTGCTGAGTTAAACTCAACATGCAACCACCAAGCCGAAAATGTGTCTGTGCTGAGCCAATTAAATAAGATCCCTTAGGACTCACACACACGGTAGGAACTCAGGCCGGAAACTCAAACTTACCACGCTCACGAACAATGACTAGCCATAAGAGAAAAACAGAAGAATACAGAGTAAGAAAACCACAAACATCAAGACAGACTCTCTTTAGCTAATACGGGTTCTGTGAACACATCAGCCTGGACATGCTTCATCAAAACTACGGATGGAAACATCTTGCTGAAATGGAGCAAGTCCTTGGAGATTAAGCAGCAGTGAACAGGGGCTCTAACCAGAAATAGTTAACTAGGATTTTAATTGGAAACAGAGCAGCTTTCACCTTCATCAGTTACTTACGTGTTCCTTCCTCAGTAACCATCCCCAGGCCTTCAGCTTTATTCTGCCTCTCAAATGCATTCAAATCAAGGACACTTGTAACAGACGAAAGAAAACAAGGTTCAGGGCTACGCACACTGGGAAAATGGGTTTTTAACATCAATGAACCCGTCAACTCAGAATACCCTGTCCTTGCATTATCATAAATGCACCAACGTATTGTGGTGTGGTTGAGAGTCTGATGATTCCCTGGGTTTGTGCTAAGCAGTGTTGTCCAAGGATGCCTGGAGCTCACAGCCCTTGCCATGTGCAAGGACAGGGGTCAGAAACATGTATGGTGATTGTCACGGTTTGTCCAGTTTGAGTCCCTTCTTATGGATGAAGATTTGGAAAGGCTTTCCAAATCAAGAAGGAATAATCTGTTTCTAAGATTTCTTAAAGGGAAAGTTTACTTTAAACTGCACTAATTCATGTTCACCCTCCACATTTACCTACTTACTGTGAGAATCACAAGGAATTGTGGCTTTTAGTGCTTAGGATGAATACTGATGGAGAGAGCTACAAAGTTTCAGATTTTGAAGGGCCACACCCTTTTATTCTATCATTCAGGAGCCAAAAGTAGCCAAGATCACGCTTTCTAGAGGCAATGGTGTCCCTAAGTGTTCCTGAACCTGGGACAAGGTGGCTTTCTTTTCTGTCCTCACCTTCCACAACCTTCCCAGACACAGCCACCAACAAAGCCTGCTTAGCCAGGAACCTCTAGGACAACAGCAAAGCTATAATGAGAATAATGATCATGTGATTTCCAACTGGGGCTCACTCTATTTCTCTAATAGGGTCTAACTCCTTAGCCAATATGAAAGATTTTATAGAACATAAGACCACAAAGTCTCACAAGAATATAGACCTTAGAGAAGCTTATGGCTGAGTCCAGTAAGATTCTGCAAAACCTCCTCTTCCTTTTACCACTGGGCAAAGGAAATGACTGCTGGATTGGAGTCGGGGAAAAATCCAGCACCCCTTTTCCCCTTTTAGGGAGTCACATATGTTCTGTAATTTAGAGGAATTTTAAAGAGAAAGTGAAAATTCCTACCGCCATTATGTTGGTTTTCCCCAGACCCTGCTATTAAAAGGGTCTGCTTGATAAAACAAAACTATCCTTTGATTTTGGGAGGAGAATACGGAAACAGGACATTTGGACGTAGCTGCTTTGAAGCATCACTGCTGATTCAGGAGACAATCTGTGCAGTGGACATTTCTGACCCTTACTCCATCCTGAAATACCCATTTCAAATGTTCTGATTTCTTCAATGCTTAACTATTTTACAAATACATATTATTTTTATAATCAGCAAAAACCCATTAAAATACCTTAAAACTTCTGTTAGAACTCAGTTGGCCTCTAAGGGTATCTCACCTGTCCCTCTAAGCCATCATTATAAATTAGCTTAGCAATATTAAGTACTACAGACTACCAAGAGAACTCTTAGAAATTTAATTGAGAATATCATGAGCAATATGGGACTGAACTGCCTTGATTTTTGCCATCTTTGAATCCACATGTACTATTTCACCCTCAGTGAGTCAGGTCTGGCAATATTACATTTTCTTTTCCTGAGGGAGGTAATAAACGAACTGGCTGTCGGTGGGGGGAAAATGGAGCTGCGGACAAGGGATTGTACTGCAGCTCAAATATGCTCCGTACAACCCCAGGGTACAATTTTTACCCAATCCAATATGACTAGCAATATTACGAAGTCCACCAAAAAAAGAACATCCATCCTCCAAATTTTCAATTGGACTAACGTTCCAACTTTAAGAATTATTAATTGGAGGCAAACGAGCTAGATAATTATAACTTTGACTTCTTTCAGAATGACTTGCAGACGATTCAAAATACATATGAATCTCGGAGAATAAGCTGACACTTTTCTTAGAAAGATTGCTGGCTTGTTTCTGAATGAGCAAGTATGGTAACCTTACGACTTTTGGTTACCTACTGTTCATCTGTCAGAGGGTTCAGCCATGAGGGGAGGCTTACACAACTGGGTAATATAAATGGAAAGTTTCATGCTTTGTTTTTCAGACAATGTCAAAATGTTCCCACGTCAGGATGTGCCTCTGTCAAAATGGATGTGTCAAAATATGTACCCACAAAATATCTATTCAGGCTCAAAGAATTGTTAAGGATTAACAAAGTGCCTAGCGGGTCTAACGAACACATAGCCTTGAGTCATACTGAGGGATTCCTCTTCTTTTCCATTCTTTTCTAGTTCGACTTTTATGAGCATACATGTTTAAGAGAAACTCACACTCAGCTCCAAATAAAACAACATAAGAAAAAAGGAGGTAAGGGCGATTCAAACACCAAACAGGTGTTGGTAGGTGGGTGTGTGTGTGTGTGTGTGTGTGTGTGTGTGTGTGTGTGTGTGTGTGTGTGTGTGTGTGTGTGTGTGTATAGATTACGTTTTCCCCTCGAATGCTACTTGAAGGTAATCCTGAGGGCTGGAGGAACAATACCCATCCTCTTAGGTTTTGGAAGTAGGTACTCCTTTCTCAATAATTCCATGATAAGCCAGTTTATTCTGTGGCCCTCCCCCACCCCATTCCCCTTTCCCTGAATAGTGAAGAACTTTAAAAAAATGCTATGGGTGGTTTTCCCATATTTACCTGCAAGACTGCATAAGACCAGAAAGGCTTTGAAAGAACCCAGCATCCTTTTTCTCCTTTAGGTAATCTAGCATTTTCTGCAAGGGAGACACATTTAAAAAGGAAAAACAATGAAAACTATGGCACACGTCCTAACCCTCCTAATTGTGATGGACAGATGGCAGCCATGCAGGTACATCGAGTCCGATCCAGGATGGTGGTTTGTAACCCCGGGTAAGCATCGAGATACTCCACCTGTGGACTTAAACCTTCCGTGCGCCTGAGTGCCACCCTCCACTTATGGAACCAGAATATTTTAGGGCAGATGTTTTATTTTATAAAGGTCCACTGGTATTGACAGTATAGTGGATCTTTGACATTCATAGATTTACCGTTTGAAGCCTCTTCTATTTGGGAACAGGTGCCAGGACTGGGATGTAGTAATGTTTACAGTTGCTGAGGTATAATCTGAACAGCTCATGCAATGATTTTAACACACTGGAGCAAGGAGCTTACCTACTAATGAGCCTAGTTGAGAGCTCAGTATCTCTCTCACAATAAGACTTAGTTTCCTCTGTTCTCTGTTACTGGCAAGCCAGGAACTTTGTCTGACATAATAAGAATTTTGTTTCTTTGTTTTTTTTTTTTTTTTTTTTTTAAAAGGGCTCTGTAAGAAAGTCAACTGACGGAGTGGTGGTGGAAGAGAACAGAAAGTGAGGGGTGGCTTTGAAAATGGTAGTTCTTAATGAGAAATTTGTTTGTGATGAGTTAAAGCCTGGGAAAAATGATACACAATAATGGTAGCCATGGATTTGGAAATTCTCAAAGGCCCTGGGATATAACCCTTATGAATGCCAAAAGTCTTTGAAATTTCATTTTCCTGTGCACACAGATGCTTTTATTTTTAGCCAGAGCCTGGAGCACTCAGGAGACACCGGTGCATTTCTATCTTCTGTAGCCAGTTCCAATTCAGATTGCTGAATGAATTCCATGTGCCAGACACTCCATTTTGTATGTCTCTGTGTGTTCTCTCATTTAATGCATGATGGCAGGGGTTTTTATTTGCATTATTCACTGCTACACCCTCTACCCACAGAAGAGAGCCTGGCCCTAGTGCATAGTCAGCAATCACTAAACAGCTGTTAAATAAATGAATAAATGAATGAGTGAACAAACAATAGGTGTGTGGGGTTATGAACCTCACTTAACTGATCAGGCCCCTTGCTCACAGTAAGGCAGCTAGTAAGCGAAAGCGTCGAAATAAAAACCTAAGGCTTAGAAAACTTCCTCTAGAGCATATTTTTACAGAAAATCATCTAATGATGAAAAAAATGTAATGTTTTTCTTTTTGAACCCTAGGTGAGCCCTCTTTACTAAGCATGCGTTTGTCTAAAGACTCCTAGTCCTGGTTTTATCTGTGTTCCCAGTTACTCTGATATAACTGGTCACTAAGGACAAAACACCAGCAAAGGTGATGCTGGGTGGCCACCTCTGTAGCAGAGTCAACATCTCTTCCCTGAAGTGTGACAGCTGTCAAATGGAAATACCCCAGGAAGTCTGCACCACCTCCTGCAAGCCCCCATTACCTGCTGCACGCCAGCGTTGCCCCCATTCAGAATGGCGATCCCCAGCTTCAGAGTCTCCACCACCATGGGGCTCATCTCACCTGCCGTGGTAAAGATTCCATTGAATCACCAAGGAAACAGAGGGTAAATCACATCTACTGGGCTTTACCAGGACCCGTTAATAACGACGCCACGTCATGGTGTGACATCTCTGTGGTAGTTAAGGGGCCCATGTAGAAATCTCAGAAATCACCTTTGCTGGCGCTTATCATCTGGAGGACCATCTCTGCGGCTCCACGCTCATGCAGCCGAGCTTGCTGATAGAGGGTTTTCTGCTTTTCCATTTCTTTCTCCTAGAAAAAAAAAAAAAAAGCGGGAAAAGATTTGTTTACCCCCAGATAATTCACCATGGTCAGGTGAGTTGAGAGAACCTTTACTTGCCTAAGAAGGCAACAAACATAATTTTGAACGAAAGAGACCTTGGAAGTTTATTTTTAGATGCTGTCCAGCTTTCCAAAACTGTCCACCCATAATTTACTCACCTTTTGATGCTGAATTTTCTACTTTTCGTACTGAGAGGTAACACAGTCTGTTCCCCTGTGATACTATAATTATAGGAAGTGACCCCAGATTAAGATGTGCTTGTTTTCAATGTTCAGTCATACAGGAAAACCTGCTGAGGGCTCTGCTGGAGTTTATCTGTCGGAGTGTAGGAAACACCCACTTATCCAGAATGCTCAGACCACACTTAACTGAGACTCTACCAGGTATGAGATGCTAGAATGTCAAGGCTTTCCAGAACTGTAATTGTCTTCATTTGCTTTTACGGTTGTATACTTTGTCTATAAAACAGTACAAGTAAACTCATGTCGTTCTATCTTGAGAGATTCAGGGTCCTGCACTGCCTCAAAATTAAGTTTGTTATTAAGTACGTTTACAGAATAACGGTGCAAAAAACCATCCAGTGTCTCTACTGCTGTGAATTTTCACTTTTGAATGTTTGAATGTGCCCTTCTACGGCCCCTGTCACGACCACACTTGGGGAGATGTAGGAGATTTCCCAGAAGAGCAAACCTGTGGGGCCGTTTGCTGACTGACTGGATGCCTGCTACCTCTCATTAAGCCAAGAGACAGAGGGCAACCACAACTAATGTATTTGCCACCAGACACATGTGGTGGGTGAGCCATGTGGCTAATGTCTGCACCCACCCCTGAAGGCCCTCCTGCTGGCTTCAATCTTAGTGAGAACTTACTTCAAATGTTTTTTCCTTGTCTTCCTCCTCTTCTTCGTCTTCCCCACTCTGACAACTCTGAATTCCATGCAGCAGGGAGAGGAGGAGACAGACAATGAAATTAAAGGTAAGCCTTCTATGTATATGTATGGCTGATTCACCTTGTTATACAGCAGAAGCTAACACACCATTGTAGAGCAATTATACTCCAATAGAGGTGTTAACAAAACAAAACAAAACAAACGAAACAAAAAGGTGAGCCTTGTAAACAAGACTCTACTGTGTGAGGGCAGGGGACAGGATGTAATTCACAGGTACCTCAGGACCTCAGCACTCTGTAAAACCAAGAACATTTGGACCACTGCAGGCAACATTCAACTATAAAGGCCACCTTTGCAGTTACCAAGGGGTTCAGAAATGAGAAATGGGAACGCTGAGATCACATAGTCAATGGGGACCCATCTGGTTTAACCACAGACCTGAACTCTTCTACTTAGTAAAGTTCTGGTGTAAATCGAGAGACAAGAGCACAGGGCGCTGGTCTTTCTCAACAAGAACCAGGGGCTTGGACAAAAGATTAGGGAAACGCAGGCTGTGAGTCCCAAAGCGACCCCGTGGTGCAGCTGGTAGAGGAATGGGCACTCCTGTACCCCAACCTACCCCCTTGCTGCCCGACCTGAAGTTCTCCCATTTGAGAAGCAGAAGTTTGCTTAACCACTTGGCATTCCAGAGGCCACCGTTCCTCTATGTGACATAGAAACATCATCTCTGGTCACTCCATCTCTTCCAGAACACTAGGAACTTCCTCTAGTCTCTAAGCCTGTTTCCAAATGTACCGAACTTCCTTCACCTGCAGATGTGTCTGAACTGCTGGACCTGTTCTGAGCACTGAGTAAAAATGCAAGGATGATCTGGATGCCTAAGCCCTGATTAGCTGGCTTAGAAGTGTCATGAGAACCCAGCCACCAGACCCACTGTTTCTGCAGAGCTTCAAGGTTTCCGTAGGATGATGGGAGAGTGGTTTATTAATGCTGCCCGTATAGCACGTGAATTGTGCAAGGCCTGGAGCCCAGGCCATGACCCAGTCCCAGGCCTGCCGCTCACTGTGACAGTTTTCATGTGCCTGAAGAGGTCTAAGGGAAATAGAAAGACTGAGACAACGGGCAGAAAACCCACGTGTACCTTGGCCATCATGCTGGCATAGGAGGTGTACAAAGGGTCGTCTTCCAGTTTGCTGGAAAGAATGGAGGAAATATTTAGCAGGCTACCTTTGGACCCAGCAGAAAAGACCGAGTGCCATATCAATCTTCAATGTACTAGTGAATTAATTAGAAACTCCCTCCCTCACCCCGATTCTTAGAAACCACTGTGAAAATCTGAATCAGCATTGGCTTGACACGGAACTCAGGGATGAAGTTACAATTTCAGGCTGCTTCATCTTCAGACTCAGTGTCAGGCGTTATGATGAAAGGGCTTAGGTAGTTCCCCTAGAGGTTTCTTGATGGCCAAGAACAGAGCAGCAAGGAGGGCTGCTCAAACCTGGCATCCCCTCTGTGCACACTGCAACCTGCGGGAGGACGGTTTGGGGTCGACACAGCTGTGCCTGTGCCTGGGACGAGCAGGGCGCTTCGGCAGTGCTGACCTCCTCTCTGTGAGAGCATTGCGGCTAAAGTGGAGGATGATCTGATGAAGTGGGTCTGGCTGCTTTTCTGTCTCCTCCTCCTCCTCCTCTTCCACCTTGGGAGATTTCTACACAAACCAAGGCAGACAGGTTTTAGGCGTGGATTTCAGCACATGGCACACCACCGCATGCGAACAAAGGTAAAGCACCAGGCACAGAGCGCATCAACTCCAAGCACAAAGAGAAACCATGACGTCATACGTTTATTTCAGGACAGAAGCCCTACGGATGCAAGGTTTGGGAATGAAATATATGTATTTTTCAGCCAATTAAAGAAACACTGCAATTTGGGGGTTAAAACGAAATGAAAGGAAAAGCAAAAGCCTGACCGCAGGTGAGACACTACAGACCCCAGTCAGCAGAACTCTCATGCAAGCTCTGGGCACCCGCGGTCAGGAGGGAAGCCCTGGAGAGTCCCCGAGAGGCCGCATCTCTCCGTCAACACCTGACATTTCTTTTGGAGAGCTGGGTTGGGAACAGGTATGGGGCAAGAGTTACAAAGCACTGGGGCTGTTTTGGGGTCTATTACTATTCTAGACTCAACCCACTGAAACAGTTCTCTTTCCTGCCCTCACCCCTGACCCTGAAAATCTTGCTGTTCCTGAGAGATGCCATCCTGGAGCTGTAAGCCTTGCAGTTTCTCCTCTGAGTAAGCCTTTTCTCTATCTCCTTTTACAGAAAGGGAAATAGCAGCTGATGCCAGATGTATAAGTGGATTTTCCAGCAGTGGCAGAACCAGCAGGGTGGACCATGTTCAGTAATGGGTGAGAACTACGCAGGTTGTGGGCATGGTTCGGAAGAAGGGAGAGGGTTGAAATGATGTTCATTGTCAACTTCACACTAATCAAGAAACTGGGAAAACCAAGTGACTGTCTTTCTCACCGACAGGAATATATGAAAAGACTGAAGGGCATAAAGAGAAATGGAAAGAAAATGCGGGAGGAAGGATTAAAGGAAAAAAGCCAGGAAGAGGATAAGAAACAGAGGGAGATGGGGAAAGAGGAAGAGAATGTCTTCCACAGGGCAAGATTAACGGAGAGAAGTAGGGATGAGAGAAAAAGATAGATGGGAGAAATAGGGAGAAAGAGGAAAAGAACCAGGGCTTGGCCAAAGGAGAGAAGGGTGTATTTTCTTTCTGAACCAGGATGAAGCTCAGTGTTGCTATTGCAATAAGCTTTTCCCCTTGTGTGTTGTTTCAAGTAGTTTTAGAGCATGAAACCTGTTAAGAGACGAGGTGTGGCAAATCTTCAGAAGGGCCAAATATAGAACTGTGAGATGCAGGAAGGGCATTTAGATATGCCTTCCCCAAAGTGGAGCTACTGACCAGACACGCAGGGCTTTGGCTGGGGTGGCTGGCCTCCTGCAACCAAGGGTGCTCAAAACTTAACTTAGCGTGAACTTTCCGAGGCATGGCTGCACATCCCAAGCAACATTAGCTGTTAATGAGGAGGAGGATGATCACAGGACCAGCCCCTCCATGTGAAATTCATCCTCTGGCTCTTACGACCATTATTAGCAGGGTTTCCTCTGATAATTTATACAGTTAGCCCCTTTCAGATTTATGCACCCAATTCTTTGCGCATCTTTAACGGTTATAACGCACACACATGAATACAAAAATCCAATTCATTCGCACCCATATCTGCTCCCAGTTGAGTCAGTACTTACAGCCAAATCCTGTACTAGTTTCTCTTCAAAGGAATACTCCTCTGTTTCTATCCAAAATCTCTGATAGCCATGGAGGAAGAGGTTAATAGAGCGGTGCCTGAGCGGAAGGGGTGAGAGTGAGGTCAAGAGGGGTCCACGGGACACCTTGTTTTAGTTTGGGCGGTTAACGGTTAGTAAGCAGTTTTGTACAATTCTTATCTTCTGATTGGTCAGGGTAGCCAAGAGCACACCGTAAGCATTTATTTCAAAGAAACCAGAACCCTCTAACATGGCGGATCCTGAATATCTGGTTCAAGACCTGGAGGTCACCATAACCCTACTCTGGTCTCCTTGGGTCTTTATCATGGTTTCCCTATAATGAGAATTCATTAGGCCAAGGAACAGTCCTGAACCATCTGCTAAATATGGCAATTTGGTTATTCATTTTGGCCGATCACCTGTCCAGGTGATCCAATCTAAATCATGCTGATGGTGAGGGGGTTAGTCTCAGATATGCTGAAAGCCGCAAAGCGTGGCTTCTTTACAGGGCCTCTGAGGAACCACAGCTGAAGAGTTCCAGCTTCTACTCAGGAAGCAAAGCTTGGGCATGCTGCACAACTTCTGGGTGCTTCACAGGTTCTAGCTGTGGCCCTGGTATGTGGGAACACTGAATAAACTGGCACAAGCCACTCACTCCCTATAGGACAAGATTGACGTCTGGGAATATTAGCCACCGAAGAGCCAGTAAGTGGTTACCCAAATGTGAGGAGGAAAGGAGAGAAAAGGAAGGTCAAGACCAGAGTCATCAAGACCTGGTCATGGTTTCCAGTAGAACACAGCCCTTACCATCTTTCTTCAAAATCTGACCAATCAGAGTTTTTTAAAAAAATTGTACAAATTTGTGTTTTTATGGACATGTTAAATCATGATCAAGAAAGGAGGAGTGTGCAGAGAATGAGCGGGTCTCTCCACAGGTTACATTACCATTAAAATGAGTATAAGCCTGTCATACTGAGTTTTTTCATTAACCTTTTCCAGCCAAACCCGTTGAAAGGTGCTCAGGAAGAAATTGTTAATTTTGTGTCTGGGGAAAAGCATACAGGTTTTCTTTTAAAAACTCACATCAGAGAAACAGTTTCCATATGATAAAATGAATCCCTTTAGCCCTTTAGTTTGGAAGACTCCATGTAGTTTAGATCCTCATAAGATGGAGAAAAGGAGTGGTCTCCACCACTAGCTTCTTAGGTAGTTAGTGTTTATTGTTGTTATGAAATCTACATACAATCCTCCATGCGAGGGAGAAATGCAGGGCAACCCTCTAAAACAGCTGGGTTAGGGGCTGCGGTGGCCACGTTTCATCAAGGACACAGTGAATTCCTGGACTTACTACTATCCATACAGGGACAGAGTTGTTGAAGGAGCAACCAAAATATTAAAGGATGGTACTAACATTTTCAGTGGATTTAGAAAAAACTGCTTGTTTTTGAGAGATGTAATTGCCGCCTAGCTGGCCCTGGAGACATATGCTTAAAGCTGAGCCCTTCTGGAGGTCACATTAGCACATCAGGTATGGCTCTCTACCAGAGGGGAAAGCGAATGCCTTCTGATGTTTTACCACTTCTTGAAAACAGACAAAAATCCTAGGCATTTTTGCGTTTTCTACTGGACTATAAATTTCATTTGTCTGCCAGGACTTCAGCAGGCTTCATGCCCATGACTGCCTGACTTAATTTTTCAGCTTTTTCTTAATGAATTCTACTTGATTTGTGATGCCTCAACCTTTCCAGAGACACTAGTTTATTTTCTCCGGAGACCTGTAGGAGCAGGTGTGTGTCTCAGAGGCCATGATTCTCCACCATCTTCAAAGACCCTAACTAGGAGAGCTCAGTTGGCCAGCTGGCTCAGGACAGGGATATAGGACACTCTCGACAAATGATGGCCAAGATGCACAATTTGATGAAAGCAAAATGTCAAGCATAGGAATACTCTTTCATCTGCTATTCCAAAGGAACACATTTATTTACATGGGATTCAGAATTTACTTGGCCAAGTCCGTTTATTTTTCCTGACCAGGTGAGGATATTCCTATTGATTTGAAAGTTGATGAAGCAGTGGCTATTCAACTACCAGCTTTGTTTATGATCAGAGACTCAACCTTACTGACTGTGCAATTAGTTTGAGGATGGGAATGTTGCTGTATCACCAATGACACTGAGTCAGCCTCAGTGGTCGACTCTGGCCCAGTCTATACTGATACTCTGCCCTATGTTGACACAGCATGTGTTCACACACAATCCAGAAAAGCCTTCACATATATTTGACTTCAGATTATAGACTAAACATCCAGGTAAAGGCCTCATGCCCATGACTGGCCTCTTGGGCCATCTCTAACCAGTGCCCTTTCTTCATCTTGAAGGCAAGTACATCATGCTGAAGAAGTCTCAGGTTACATTTCTGTACTTGCTGAGGAAACATAATAATTTTGGTGTCATCAAGTACTTGAACATGGAAATAATGTTGTTTGATCTGTGGATGGAATTTGCGGTAAAGTATTTTAGAAAACAGTTCCCTTTTTCCAGGGTGCCTTTACAGCGGCACAAAGAATCCCACCAAGGTAAAACTAGAGAGCTTCCATCTGCTTACATGGCTGACTTTACAGTGCAAAATGGTGAGCTGAGGCAGGCTTGGGGGCACGAAGGAATCTCATCTATTTTCAGTTTTTATGCTTACCTTAGCAGGCCATTATACTACAGGCAGACTGCAATGGCTCTGTGGGTGAAGGACTCCAATCTCTACCTCTGGGATCACGAGGGTCAGGGCCAGAAGAGAGCACAGCTCTGGGAAGATACCTTAATTCTCATCTCTGACTCACATGCCAGGAGAAAACGACAGAATACTTGCCTGGGCAGGTTGTAGAGAGGGGCCATCCTGAAACAGGCCACCACTGCCCGTTTCCGCTGCTTTGATAGCAGTTTGTGCCAGACCGCCTTCTTGGACCTCAAAGGCTGTTCCACCTAAGAAGAAATCACATGGGTAGGTGCACACCAGGCTGATTGGGGTGGCAGAAGGTAGTCACCTGCAGCCCAGACTTCTCAACCCTAGAAGAATTTTGATTTCTCAACTGTAGTCAGCAAAACGTACCCAGCACTAAATGATTCAGTCTGTGCGAGTCTTACGTTTTCTTTCTTTTCCCAACTGCTTTCGGTGGCTTATTGCTTTACAAATGAGTAGGGCGCTTGGATGGGTCATTTGAACTAATGGGGAAAATTTGTAAAACACTGGGAATGTTAAGCATTGAGGAGTCTTGCTACAAGGAGGCACCAAGATGACACTTTGGGGGTAGGCCAGGATGATCCTTGCTCCTTGCTCTCTGTCTTACAAGGGTGCTCTTAACTAAGAGCTGAGTGTGGAGGAGTTTTACATTGTGCAGGGTAGTCTTCCTTCCTCAATCCTCAGGGTAGATGCTACTTACCTGCTCTAGGTGGAAGACAGCTGCTGAAATTCTCTGCACACGCTCCACTGTCTTTTCTGGGTTGGAAGGTTCTTCACTCTTCAAAACATCCTTGTATAGGTTCAGTTGCCACTTTACAGCTGGGTCATCGGACTGCAAATTGAAGCACGTACATGAAATGAGCAATCTCTTATACCTCTTGAACTGAGAAGGCCTTTTACTCCTAGCATGGTTCCATAGTATTCAAGAGTCTTTTCTATTAATTCCTCTCTCATTTTCTCTATTATCTTTTTCTGGAACAATGTAGATGCTTTGTAGGAACTTCTCATTCTAGCCTATATGTCTCTTAACCCTTCCGTCATATTTTCTACCCCTTTCTCTCTGCGCAGCCTTAAGATTTCCTTAAATCAATCTTCCAATTCATAAATTCTCTTTTCAGCTGTATCTACTATATTTTTTAACCTATAACTTGAATTTTTAATTTCAATGATTATTTTTAATTTTTAAAAATCACTGTGAGGTCTTTTTCAGTGCCGCCTCCCCTCTCCTTTTTAAAAAATAATGTCCAAGTCTTGCTTTATAGTTTACATTGCTGCCTTTATCTCTTTAAATATTTCAACCATACTTTAAAAATTCCTTTCTGTAGTTCCTTAGGCTTGAATTCTTCATTTCATTGCATTTTCTGACTCTCTAATGGTGGTGGATTTCCTTTCACACTGTATTTTTATGAGCTTGTATTCAGGAGGAGTTTTGTTGACTGGCATCTCAGCCCATATTCTAGCAGGTAGACACTCTCTAAGTGGTTTCATGGCTGTTTTTACAGAAGATTCATGGTTTTCACTGGTTCAAGGCCAGTTTTATGTACGTTTCTTGCTCTACGTTCATGCACAGCATGGGAAGTTAGGCCCCACACTCCCGTTCCAGGTTACTAAAAACCCCAGCCCCTATAATATATATATCTGGCAGGAGAGCTCTATGAGTTTTCCCAACTGCATCATCTTCTCTTCATTACTATGCTTTAGAGCACCTTCTTTTTTCTGGCACTTGGAATTTCTTTTTATTGCCTTTTTTGTAGTATATTTTACCCACCATTCCTACATATTTGGGATGGAAAGGAGAGGCTATTTGTGTCACTTTAATCTTCCATATTAGAGCACAATATAATGTATCTGAGGAAAGAGTTGTTCAGATGTGCAGGCTTGGAAAAATCTTAAATAGCCTTAAAATCAAAATTGGTCTTGATTTTGTTTGTTTTTTTGGGTTATATCAACTCAGGTACAAAGTTACTTTGTTTACAAATCTCTAGGGCTGGAAGTGCTAAAACTTCCCCCAGATGTCTGTTCCCCTCTTTAATAAACCTCACATTCAGTAAATTATGAGACCTAATCTAACCCCCCTGCTATGGCTTGATGCTCACACAGTGGGAGGTGGGAAGACATGTTTTACTGGGCCTCTCTGCAATAGCAAAGGAAAGAACAAAAATTAAGGGCCAAAAAATGAAAAATTAAGGGCAGAGAGTTAGTTCTACCAATTAAGCACAAGTACTCTGAGACTGTTTTTAGAACACATTTCAAAAAACATGAGTAAACTAAGTGGGTGTGTGGCACCCTGCGGCCAGAAGGAAGCCTGTGTGAGTTCTCATTGTCTTCCTGCTTCATCACCTTTTCCTGCAAGTGCAAGTTATTCCACAGATGTTCCTTCACCTCTTCGTCTGTGTCCTTCTGTGGAAAGAGACGTTGAATTTTATTCCTACAGGTCAATATGGAAATATAAAGCAGGGCGCAGGGATGCACTGAGGGCCAATGGACAGCTTTGCTGCGATCTTTATTACAAGGACAAAAGAATAGAAATGACAGAGATTCGTCCCAAAGGGCATGCGCTGACTCCCAAGTCAGCTGTAAAGACGATGGGGTGTTGGGACTTCCCTGGTGGCGCAGTGGTTAAGAATCCGCCTGCCAGTGCAGGGGACACGGGTTCGTGCCCTGGTCCAGGAAGATCCCACATGCTGCAAAGCAACTAAGCCCGTGCGCCACAACTACTGAGCCTGTGCTCTAGAGCCCATGAGCCACAACTACTGAAGCCCGTGCGCGTAGATCCCATGCTCCACAACAGGAGAAGCCACCACAATGAGAAGCCCACGCACTGAAACGAAGAGTAGCCCCCACTCGCCACAACTAGAGAAAGCCCGTGTGCAGCAACGAAGACCCAACGCAGCCAAAAACAAAATACAATAAAATAAATTTAAAAAGAGATATATATAAATGGTAAATTAAAAAGAAAAAAAAAGATGATGGCGTGTTGCCTCTGTGCACCTTGGCACCTCTGTGTCCATTGGTCTCCGGGGAAGAAGGACAAACCCTTTAGGGGCCGAGCACTGACCACCACCACCTGTATTACATGCTCCGCCAAAGCAGATGGGCGACTTACATAGCTGTACCGTGATTTTGCGAGGGAGATCAGCTCCTGATCGCCTGGGGTGCACATATTCAAACCAATGGGCAGCATTTTCTTGAGTGCAGCCACGATGAGGGAGGTCTGGATGGAATACAAGTCTCCCCTCCGCTTCGTCTTCTTCCGCTCCTGGTCCTGTCCTCCAGACTAGGAGATGAGGTTGAAACAAACGGGCTCAGTGACTCTGAAAGGCACCGCCTCACCTTGGAGGCAGCCTGCCTCCTGTGGCCCCATCAGTACAGGGTGGGCCTTGCTATTAAACATTTCAGAGGGCAGTAAAGGAGCATATGAAGCAAAGACAACCAGGTGGCCCTTCAAGACCGGCCCTGACCCTGAGCCCTCTCTTTGTGCGCATGCTCACGGAACCACGTGACCAGACACACACCACGGACACCCACGGCCTCTGTTCGCTGACATCTGGGCCAGATGAACAAACCGGTGTTTCTACTAAAAGAATGATTCGATAACCGACAAAATGACTGCAGAAAAGAACTGAGAATCCTGATGCTGGGCGGCAGTAAACAAGTGAAAGAGCATCTACCCTAGAATAACTGCTCGTGGCCAGGGCTGAAGCGAGCCTTTTGGAGCACCTGCACCCCACTCAGCCTCTGCTCAAGGCAGCACACGTTCCTGCAGGAAAAGGGGAACCCCCAAGTAGGTAGGGCTGCTTTGGGATCTGGCTGGGGCAGAGTTAGGAGAAACAGTGCAGACAAGGCAGGAGGGAACGCCCCAAGTCTGGGGGAGTCTGCCCTCTTTTGGCTATACTTTCTCACCCCTTTCTGGGAGGGTTCATCCAATGAAGTGGGAGGTTTGAGAGAAGAGGCCAATGCACTAGGCTATGGCAGCCCCAGGCAACCAACTGAGGACCCTCTGCACCCACAACATGAGGTGGGTATGGGTGGGCTCAACAAAACAAGGCTCTGTGGTGACCCGATTTTCCTGAGTCAGGTTCCAAGAGAGCAAAGCTGCCCACGTGGCACGTCATTTGCTGGACTCCGCCTCAGCTGAGTGGGCTCTTGCTGGAAGTGAGGAAGGGCTGGGTGGCCAGAGGCAGAGAATGAAGTCAGGGACCATGACAGGGGAGAATCGGGGCTCATTAAAGCTTTTGCTTTATGAGGTGCCTTCGAGTGTTTGCAGCATCCAGGTGGTCACGCTGTGGTTCACAGCAACCCAGACACATAAGGCTCTGGGAGCAGGGAAGAGGCCAGATGCCTCCTCTGGAACTGGCTTGTAAGACCTGGAGCCCTGGGCTGGAACACAATTTGTTTTATGAAGGATTGGCTTTCTGAGAGAAGATTAAGTAGGGTCAGAATTAACACTGCCTTGGGGCTGATCTCTTTAAATTACTTCCCAAAGTGTG
Source organism: Physeter macrocephalus (assembly GCF_002837175.3). Classification (NCBI taxonomy): domain Eukaryota; kingdom Metazoa; phylum Chordata; class Mammalia; order Artiodactyla; family Physeteridae; genus Physeter; species Physeter macrocephalus. Next base: position 104,913,361 of record NC_041224.1, on the reverse strand, counting down.
AAGGAAGTTCATAATTATTAATGGACACTCTTAAAATAGTGGCGACTTCTTAAACCCAGCTTGTGGTGGCTAAACCTTCAGGTGGTTACACCACAGAAACCACAGTGAAATCCCTGGCTAGCAAAACCCAGACTGACCGAATACTGCCTGACAATTCTACTTGTGCCTGGTGCTCCAAAACAACAGGTCAGATCCAGGACAGCAGTGGGAGGTGGCAGTGAGAAACATGAGGAGGGAGGGGGATTGGAGGCAGACAGGCAAGATACAAAGTGTCTTATGTTCTAGACACATAGTGGAGGGCTGATTCACACAAAGACCTCAAGAGCTGTAGCATTTACCGAGCGCTTGCTGGGTTCCTTAGATGTTCTATCAGGCGGAGAATTCTAAAGGTTGTGCCTGATGCAGAACTCACTTAAAGTCTAAATTACCCTTGAAAATTGTAAGGGTAATTTGTGAAGTTCTATCCTCAGATTGTCCAGAGAGGACAGAACCTAGTTTTGTGAATATAAATTATGAGGTATTGTTACATATACATTACATATAAATGTAAGAGGTAAATAGTAACATGCAGTATACAATCAAGGAAATATGCAAAATAGAACTCTGTGGATTTGACACTCAATTTAAATAATTTCTTGCTCACTATTTCATTTGGCCAATCTCATGTTGTTCTAACTACAAATGCTAAATATATGATGTGGCTCCAAAGTGCCTGCTACTTAAATAAAGCATTTCTAATCCTCCCAACAAGGCTGAGATACCCAGTCAGTTTTGTAAAGGGGAACATGATGTTCAGAGCAGTTAAGTGATTTTTCCAAGGTCACACAGCAGTTAAGAGTCTGGGCCAACATCCAGACCGACATCTACCTGGCCATGGCTCCATTTTCCTTTTCTAACTAAGAGCTGCACGTGACCTGGCTCCTGCACATCTCCCTGTCTCTGCTACAGACCTGAGTGCAGAGGGCTTGGGACAAGTGGCAGCAGACACACATCAATGGAGGCATAGAGAAATATTTCCAAGCAATAACCTGTATAGGTTACTAGAAAATTGTCCCAGGGTTTATTCCACTGTGTGCACATTTTATGCAAAAGCTCATGGCTATTTCCAATCCTTGCTGCTGATTCCAAATCCTTGACTTTAGTCCTTGGAAAACTCTCTTTGACTCATAGGAGCCTTGCACGAAAGGCAGACATGTATAGTGTGGAAGGGCTGGGATCACTAACAGCAGATAAGAGGAGTGAGTCTCCCGAGCTCTCAGCCCCAGTCAGCGTCCCTATCTGTTAGTATGCTGGCTGCAGCTGGGGAAGGGAGCAGAGACAGCAAGGGGACCTCGGATAGGGCGAGGCTTGGCTGGCTTCCCTGGCTTCCCCATTCCGAGGGTGGGTAGGGCCTACATTCACTCTTTGACAGGCAGTTGTCTTCCCTGAAGCAGGCCTGGGGGACCTCCAGGTGGGAAAATCCATTCTGTACCACCCCCATGGTGATCAATCACAGTGCAGAGGGTGGCCAGAGCCTGGCACCTCTAATACTAGGACAGAAAAGACACGTCATGCATTTGACCTGTACCTTTACTTGCATGGCCTGTGTGGAAAGACAAGAGAAAAGAAACAAGGAGAAGTCAGTCAGTGAAAGCAGGGGTCCAAGACACAAGGCACCACATGTTAGTCACAGCTCTCTCACCCCCATTCCTCTGCCAGCATAATAGAAAACCAATGGCTCTGGAAGCCGGTTGAGCACAGCATGAAGAGCCGGTGGGAGGTTAGGATGGAGGTTAATTGGCTCAGAAGGACTTACACCCAGACCAAGCAGTGCATCCCTGGGGCAAGGTCATCAGAGACCAGCCTTCCAGAGTGTGTGACCCTCAGACCCTGGTGGTCTTCAGATCTGGCCACCCAAGTGAACTCTTAGATCTCATGCCTTCCCCCCCTCCCACCTCCCTCCTGGCACCTGGGTGGGATGCAATCTGTCATGTAACCAAAGACCCCAGTTTTCTTTTTTCCTTCCACCCACCACATTATCACCTCCAGAAGATCTGTGGTTACAAAGAGAGTAGGGAGAACTGAACTAAGGGGCCATGTATGTGCTTCCCCTAAAAAAAAGTTTCTAAAAAATGTACTCTAGGAATATCCAAGGTGGTTCAGGATCACCCCACAGACCAAAGGATGGGGAATCTCCCTTCTGTGCTGTGACCTTTAAATATACCTTAGGTCAAAGGCTCCTACACGCTATAGGTTCTAACTTTATTCTTTTCTTCACATACTGCTAGGATTAGTTAACTCAATGCATTTCCCTAATGCTGGAAATGCTTTTATTTATGTACATATGTATTTATCTATCGATCTATCTATTTATGCATCTTCTAAATGTTAGCTGAAACTTTTTATTTCTGAAACAGAAATCTAGACATTCCTATACCTTCAAAATCATTTCATTTCCCCACACTTTATCACCAATAGTTTATGACCAAATAGACAATTTATGTGTGAACTTTAAAAAAACAGAGACTCTTAAGGGAAAAGGAGTTGGAGGAGGACCCAGCACACGGTAGGTGGTGTGCTCTGTTGAGACAGCACGGGGGTGGGGGGGGAGGCTTCGGAACAAGGGGCAGAGCTGTGCCATCTGAAATGTTCATCCCCGCTCTGGGGGTAAGGGAAGTAGAGACCGGTCAACCCAACATTAGACGGTAGAGGGAAAGGTGAATGTCCAGAAGCCAGTCTGAGAATGAGAGAGCAAGAGGGAGAAGGAGAGTGAGACAGAGAGAAAGAGAGAGAGAGAGAGGCACCAAAGGAGGAGGGAGGGCAGTAAGAGAACAGGGAAGGGTAGAGGAGGGAAATGGTAGAGAGAAGAGGGGGAGGGGATGGGAGACAGAGAGATGAAGTGAATGGGGGAGGGGGGAGGGGGAAAGACAGGGAGAAGAAGGGAAAGAGGGAACAGGAAGGGAGAGAGAGAAGAGACGGGGGAGGGGGCGGAGGGAGAGAGCCCTTGAACTGCACAAGTGCAAGAGCAGAGGAAATACAAATGAAAGTGAAACAAGGTGGGGGGTGGAGGGAATGAGGGAGAGGCGAGTGAGCAGCTAGGCAGATGGGAAAAAGAAGCAAAGTCACACATGTCACTCTGAATACTCCTGACAATAACGACAATCAACTCTTCCCTGCCCTTTTTCTTTTTTTTTTTTTTTTTTTTTTTTTTTGCGGTGCACGCAGGCCTCTCACTGTTGTGGCCTCTCCCATTGAGGAGCACAGGCTCCGGATGCGCAGGCTCAGCGGCCATGGCTCACGGGCCCAGC
>NC_041224.1:104791712-104909907 GCF_002837175.3 Physeter macrocephalus | reverse complement strand
AACCCACGTCCCCTGCATCGGCAGGCGGACTCTCAACCACTGCGCCACCAGGGAAGCCCCCTGCCCTTTTTCAATACACTGAAATCACGCTCATGGGGTGGAGTGGCTTTACACGAGGCACTCTAATATGTGCTGCCTCACAACTCTTTTATTGTTTATAACCTTGGTCAAGGAACTGGCATTTCTTGGGCTAAACACAACCTAACTTACCATTCCCCTCTGAGGAAGCTGCTGCCATTTTTCCAGAAAACAAAACGAGTTTAAAAACAAAACAAAAAAACACGTGCTCAGCTTAGTTATGTATTGCTTAACATATATTTGCAAACTAGTGTTATATAAACAAAATACAATACAATGAGCTCTCCCCAAAATGTGCTTTAGCTGCTGGAAAAAAGGACACATCTGACCTTCAATTAATCAAGTAAGAACAGTGTAGCCCACTGTATATTTTTTTCCACTTCTTTTCCATCTGCAATGGCATGTGCAGTGTGTGTGGGCATGCAGCATTCCAGCACACATATCTCTGCCATATGCACTGAGGCCAACTTCAGTTATACAACACCAGAATTCAAAATTATGAGTGCAGATAAAAGCAAGCACAGGTGACCATTCAGATCAGGTGGTAGAGAGAACATGTAATTTCAGGGAGGCAAAGGCAATGGGGATTCAGCTGATAATAAAGAGAATACCCCCTCCCCATCCTCACAATATGTAGTTCTACATCCAAAAAATACCAGAAGTGGCTATGAGTTGCTGTTTATTGGAGGTATGATATCTCTCTGTCTGAAATAATGTGCTGCATTTATGTAACATTATTCAATTCTAGAGATGCATTTAAAACTGACTTTTCAACAGGGCCTACTAGTAGAGCTGGGAGAAGTCAGGCAGTAAGCTCAAGCCCATTCTCCAGATTGGTAAACTGGGGCCCCGAGAAGTTAAGTGAACGATGCAAGGCCATACCTATACCGAGCAGCTGGGCCAAGAGTGGGACTTCGCTTCCTTTCAGGCTCTAGTCCCGTTTGCTACTACACTTTGTGTCTCAACTGAGGCCACAGGAACAATATGAATATTTGTTACCCTGAGAAGCACAGCAAATATTATTTAACATCTAGGGAGTGTCCTTACATCCATTACACTGTAACTTTGACCCTCTCCAACACATCTCAGAAAAAACTGGCATACAATGTCAATGGAAATGAAATGAAAGCATCTGCTCCTATGGACTAACCTTACCAGCAGGAAAGATGCACAGATTCTGAATATGCTCATCCTCCGACAAGATTAACATACCCTTTTCCTCATTCAGTGATGTGAATGAACAATTTCAGTTTAGTTTGTTAGTTTTGAAACATCATTCTTTGTCACCTCTTCTCTTTCCAAGTATAAATCCAAGGACCCTGAGTATCCATTCATCACCAGAGGGCTGAGATTATCTTTGCCATTTCTGCTCATCTGGGATCCAAATCCTTGTATCAGAATCATTTTCTTTGCTTTTTTGCCATCCGCTGACAATAACAATGGATGCTAGCTGGTTCAATCAAAGGCCAAAAGATCTACCCCAAGTTGAAGGTAGCAAGGAATCTGTCTGGGATTCAGTGACTTTCGGTAGGTGGACAGGGTCAAACGAGACACTGTAATGGTTGCAAGAAGACCCTTCAGAGGGAACTTAGGGATAGATATCCAGGGATCAGGAGTCTGAAAATATCCTTCCTCCTGTACCTCACATGAGCAGCTGTGTTTGCCAAAAGTCAAATGCAAAATAAACTTTGGAAAATCAAATAAAAATTATCCAAAGCACAAAAGGATGCACCTTAAATCAGGTTCCTTTGCAGCAAAGATTCCTCTTGAATGTGAATATATATACCTAATCTCTCTACATTGTATGTGCACAGTTCTATTTATCAAACTTTACTAAACAGCGCATACCAGATTCTAAACTCTGAGCATCAAATTTTGGATGCTGGAAGAAGTGTTAATGTCAACATAGCTTAAAGATGGAAGGGATGGAAAGTTCAGAGTGATTGCAGCTGACCAGAGCTAGGCACGCTTGGTGAAGTTTGGGGTGTTGAAGTTTTCACTTTTGGTGGCCCCTGGTCTGCAGCTCTGCATACAAAGGTCTTCTATCCCAAATGGTTATTTGGAAGGTTGCCCCAAGAGCTTTGCTACAAACCCGTGACTGTCATCTTTCCAGAACTGGTTCTCACTTCTGAGGGGTTCCCGTGCACACTCCACCTTCCTGGTCCTCAGAGGCAGCACTGTACCAGCAGTGAGAGAGATGCACATCTCAGGTATCACACGTCTCTTACACGTGACAGTACAGTCAGCCCTCACCCAGGCACGCTTCTCAGGGGAAGAGAGTTCAGGTGAGCCATGACAGCCGGGAACGAAACAGCACATTTAAGTAAGCCTTGTTTTTGTGTGTACACCTAAAGGAGTGTGTCTGAGAATTCTCTCCAACAAAAACAGCAAAACCTCACTGTGCAGAGCTGACTCAGGGGGAACCCGGAGGCCGGCTGCCCCTCCTGTATTCAATACTGCGACACCCTCCCTGTAGGTGACTCTGTTTTCAGACAGATGTTTGGAACGCCCTCTTTCAAACATTTCCCTGCAGGGGGATGGACAAATGTTTGGGTTTCTGAATTCAACTCACGTGGAAAATAAACAGAAGGCATTAAGAGGTCGGCACAGCTGAAATAAAGCAGCTACCAGATGTTCAAGATAGGAAGAGAATAAGCGCACTGTAAGAATATGTGTCTACGAAATCTTCAAAGCAAGGCAATGTCCTCACAGCTAATTAAAAGGTGGCTCTAGGCACATGTATTTTTGTAGCTTTTCTACACAGCAAGTAGTTCTACTTTAAAACAAGTAACAGCAGCTTTTGTTTTGGAGACCTCTCGAATGCCTTAGGCAAGTCTTGAGACAAACTTTTTGATGCACAAAGCAGCTACTTATTCATAAAATGTAATGACCATGCTTATTTGAGAGCAGTTTCTTCTGGCTCATTCTCAAAGAAAGAACAGTGGACCTGTTGGTTTCTGTTGTTTGACCTAAACGCAGTAGGACCTAATCCCTTCATACACCCAAGATATATAGCTTAGGTCAAGGTTGGAGAGTCTTTGGAATTGATTGCTATGGACTTACTTTTGACATCTTGCTTTTGCTGTCTCCAGTTAAAAATGCCAAATTATTAATTTCGTTCTGAATCACAAAATTTTGCTCTTCCCTCTTGAAGTTCTAAGTGGGGGGAAATAAAAAAGCAAACATTACAAGAAAGTTGAGGGGTACCTTTCTCCACCAACTCTAAATCCAGGGCCCCCATGTGTGCTTACGTGAGATTTACACCACAGGATGAAGACCTCTGCCACCATGCGGAAGAGCTGGTCAGAGTGAGCATCGGGGCTTTTGAGCCAGTTAGATCTGAGGTGAAAGATAAATGAATATGCATGTGGAATTCAGCAATGATTGAAAGAGTCACACTCTAAAAATTATACCGACAGCAGATGTACACATTTATCCAGATAAAATTGCATTCCCACAGAAGGCAATCTTCAGAGAGACTAAATATCAATATATTCCTTGCATGCTTAGATATAGGCATGTAATTGTTGTAGGTATTTTTGAAGACCTACAATAATCATTTCCATTTTACCAAAGGATTCCAGGATTCTCTTAGCAAACAGATGTCAGAAATCAACATTTCAAAATGGTCAAAGGTAAGGTTTTTTTTGTCCTTTAAACTGAAGAGGTGATTAAGGTTACATTCTAAGTTTTGGGACAGGCCTCCTTTAATCCTCAAGTCTAGCAAGACTAGGAAAGTCTTGGTCACTATGACATCTAATCTTATCAAGCCTCTGAAACTGTGAGCACTCTATAAACAGTTCAGGCCTTGCCCGTTTTCCTTTCAAAGCCACTTTTATGAATGAAATCTGTAAGACAATAATTTTTTTTTAACTGTTATATAAAGTGTATAGGCAGAGACCAAACATCTCCTATGCCCTTTGAAATGGTTCGCAAATTCCCTATAAATAGGTATTACTCATTAAAAAAATATATATATACTAGGCTAGGTTAAGAAATTTCACAGTGGCAGCAAGAAGGCTAAATTGCAGTAGAATTCCGTCATTTCCTAAAAGTTGTCTTGCCCCTCTCTTGTGCATTTGAATTATATTTTGAAATGGCTGGGTGAGTAAATATCTGCATAAAGTAACACATTAGAAATTAAATTGTCTATCGTCTTTCTTAAAGAAAACTTAGGGGCTGTCGTGAATGGTCTAAAAAACCTAATGTCCCTTGGTGTATGCATGGTAATAACTATCAAAAAGCCAGTTCCCTAAGCCCTGGGACATCAGACTGAATTGCTCTGAGCCGCCTGTACCTTCTGCCCATTCACAGAAGGCACCAGGCTAAGGAAGAAAGGTGAAGACTCATGAGGCCAAGACCACCTCTGGATTCCTTTCTCATTTTCTCAGTTCCTTCCTGCCCTGAGTTCCAGCCTCATGGACATTCTCGTCTAATCTTCCTTGTTTTCTACCTCAACTAGCCTCTCCTTTATAGGCGGACACTACAGGCGGTCTGTCCAACACTCATTCTCCTCTTCTTAGGCACACACCCCCATTTTACTCTGGGTGGCATCGTGCCCTGCTGAAGGTCACATCACCCAGCCCCCCTCGAGGGACAGCCGTGGAACTAAGTTCTGATCAATGAGATGGAAGAGGAAGTTGTTGGATGAGCCTTCTGGAGAAGCTCTCTAAAAAGGATCAGATAGCTGAAGGTGCCCTTTTGCCTTTCTACTTCCTCTCTGGAATGAAAATATGACAGCTCAAACTCTAATTGGCATGATGCACCTGAAGTAACTTTGAACATGGAAGCCAATGTTAAGGACAGAAAGACAGAGGAGTGAGAGTTTCTAATGAGGAGCAACCATACTGGCCATGGATTGGCTATCTCTGGACTTCCTTCATGCGTGAGATTTAACTTCTAATTTAAGCCACTCTATAAGGTATCCATCACTAGGAGCCAAATGCAATCCAGACTCGAGGCTTGAGATTGGTAATGCTTTTTGATTTCTTTCGTATTGATTTTTCTGGAGCGCTTTTTCAGGGTCAAGTGTCAGGTTTTATCAGAACCGCCAGCTGTTCTTTCTGTAGCGTTTTGGTTTAAATGTGCTTTATAGGCTTGCACTATGCCTTGAGTGGGAAGAGGCAAGGGGTCACATCCTATCCCACCGAGGAAAAGCACAGCCACAGGGAGTGTGAGTCAGAAACACTGAAAACAAAATCGCAGGTAAACATTTGCTCACAGGAGAAAGAAGAGGCTTTGCATACCTTTGCCTTCATATGGGAATGCAGTTTCAGCTGAATGAATTCTGTTTTCAGCACCCTTGTTCCAAGAGGCAGATTTTTACTCTTTGTCCTTAGTGAGGTTCTTTCTTCAGGGTCAGAATGGTGGGTACACATGAACCCAACATTAAATGTTTTCCCCCAGGCACGTAAACTCTCTGCACCTCTCAAACCAGATTAAGTCAGTATTTGCAGGAGGACAGAAGATCCTGACCTTGCCTCTCCAGCTTGCCCGTATACTTCCTACCCCCAAATGATGTAACCAGACTCTCTCCTCCCTGCTCCCAGCCTTCCACAGAACTCAGCCCTTTCTCAACATTCAGACATTTGATCCTTTTGGAGGTACTTAACCGACCTGTGGGTCTCTTTTATCATCTGCTCTGCATGCTGCCAAAAGGCAGCTGGGAAATGCAAAGCTGTAGGTGCGGAAGACAGTTGGGTTTAGAGGGAAAACAGAAACAAAAAGCAGGAGAATAAAGGAGAGTTAGACCGCTATTGTCAAAATGCCAACTTAGCAGGTTTTCGAAGAAAGTAAAGCCAGTTATCAGGTTTTGAAAGAAAGTAAAGCCATGTTCCTATATTCACGGTCCGGTTGTCTGACTAAGAGGTAAGAGCTTATCTCTGCCTTGTTCCTGAGCCTCTTGTAGAGGATACAGCCTGAGGTGGTCACTACACAGGATTTACTTGGATTCCCTTCAACAGTTCGCGAGATGGGTTTTCACCCAAAATCGTACTATTGAAAGTTGGTCGTTTCTGTTCAGAGTGTGTCTGATTTCCAGAAAGGAGGCTGAGATGCTGCTGCCTTGTGTAGAGAGGTTTGTTGAACCTATGTTGATGTAAAATTCCCTGGCATGAGGAGATGGAGCCCTAATTCGCCCTGCTCGGACCACAGCACGCTTGGAGCCCTTGCTCATTCTGGGTCAGCTTCAGGTTCAACACTGACCCACAGAAGCTTCTCTTCAGAAGACTGTTTCAGCTGTCGAAGAGACTTGGGACACTGCTGTGACAGGGCTGAAGGAAGTCCAAAGGTTTAATATGACGAGAGAAAACGGGAGGACAGGACAAGATGGCTCTCTTCAATGTTTAAAGAGCTGCCGCAAGAGAGACTGGAGTAGTTTTGCGGGGCTCTAGAGAGCAAAATCAGAGTTGATAGGAGATACAGATCTGAACTCAAAAACGGTTCAGAGTGGGGGGAAGGGGAATTGGATGAAGGTGGCTAAAGGTATAAACTTCCAGTTAGAAGATAAATAAGTCCTAGGGGGTGTAAGGTGCAACATGATTAATCTAATTAACACTGTGTGTTATATATGAAAGCTAAGAGCGTAAATCCCAAGAGTCCTCTCATCACAAGGAAAAAATACTTTTCCGTGTCTTTTATTTTGTATCTGTGTGAGGTGACGGATGTTCACTAACTTATTGTAAGCATTTCATGATGTATATAAGTCGAATCGTTCTGTTGTATACCTTACACTTACAGAGGGCTGTGTGTCAACTGTATCTCAATAAAACTGGAAGAAAAAAAATGAATGAGAAAGAGTTGAACAAAAATGGCTTTAACTGTCTGAAACTAGAATGGGAAGGCACGCACAGTATGGCTGTACCTGTCGTCCATAACCGTGGTGGATAATCAGGCAGGAAATGCACCGCTAGGAAAAGGGAAGAGGGTATTGATTCATCCAGATATAGGTGAGATGAGCTGACCTCTATTATTCCTGCCAACTCCACAATCCCGTGCTTCCAAGCCAGCCAATTCTTTTGGGTGAAGAAAGAACTTGAAGGAGGTAAAGGCACACACACAGGAAGGAAGTATTTCTAAGCGAGGCTCAGATGGCCATAATGCTCCCGGGTGTTCAGGGAAGAAAGGGTTGAAAAGTGGGGATGAATGAATTAATGATGATCTCAAAGACTCTCTGACATTGCCCTTTTTAGCAACTGTCAAACAACGTGTAAGTGGAACACACTCTATCTTGCATCGATTGTCAATAGTGACAAATGCAGCTAAAGAGCTAGTCCAGGGGCAACCTTACCCTACTTTCATTTCTGTTTTCACCTCAAACTCTGACAAATTCCTTCGCTAACCTGCGAACATAATTATGTTATCAGAAATGACTAAAATGATGACCCTGACAGCAGGATTTCTTTTGAGACAGTGAGCAAAATTCCCCACAGATAGGTAAGGAATTTCATACGTACACACACACACACACACACACACACACACACACACACACACAGTGTGTGTAAGATGTTTATTTTGCAAAGCTCAATATAAGTAATCTTAAGTAAATATTTTCAACAATAAGTACAATTTACCTTATGAAATAAATGCTAAAATGGGCATATCCTGACCTATTCCTTGCCCGTGACACAATGGCATACCACTCAAAAAGTCAGCAACATTCCCCCCAATATCCCTAGGTCTTTTCAGTATCTACAATGGAGTATTTTAAAATTAAACCTTCCCAAACTTACATGTTAGGCCTCTAAGCTTTAAGAGGGTGTGGTATAATAAAAACATCTATTTGGTCTTTGCCTTCCACTGGGACCAACAGTCCTTTGTTCCTTTGCCTGTTCATGAACATTAGGCTCCTATGCCTTCATTTCCCCCTCATCTAGCTTAAATTCCATGGCCAATCTTTAGAATTACCCTATTATATACACCCTCAACTCCCTAACCCAGTTTTCTTTGTCACACTCATTTTGCAAAGCCCCAACCCTGGTTAAATCCAACTCTCTTCCCAGTCTGGGCCTGTACCTGGCAGCCAAACTGGCTGGAGAAAAACACGACCTGCCAACGGGTCCCACTTTAAATTCACGACCGCAGATCTCAAGTGGGGCCCTGGATGCTGCCTGGCAATCCCACCCACTTCCCTGGTCCACCTGTTCTCCCACTCTCCCTGGGCCCTGCCTCCTTCCTCCTCAAACCTCCAAGCACCTTCTCTATCTTAAAAACTCTCCTCTTGAGCCTACTTCTTCCCCCAGCTAGCAGCCCGTTCCTCTGTTCCCCTTTATAGTAAAACTCCTTGAACAGGTTGTCTGTACTGCTATCTCCAAGTCCTTTTCTCCCATTCTCTTCCAACCTACTCCAAAGAGGTCCTCATCTCCATCGCTCCATTGAAGCTGCTCTTGTCAAGGTCACCAATAACCTTCATTCATCATTCTTTCCTCCTGGAAATCCCTTGTGAAGTTGGCCTCCAGGACACAACATTCTGTTGGTTTCCTCCTGTCTCACTGGTGGTTCCCTCTCAGTCTCACTCACGGGTTCCTTCTCTTCTGCCTGACCTGATCACATGGGCTCAGTCCTTAGAACTCTCCTCTCTCCCTCTCAAGCCTTTATTTATCTCGTCCAGTCTCATGTCGCTCAAAGACCACATATCAACGTGTAGATGACTCTCAAATTCTCATGTCTACACCAGACCTCCCTTCTGAACTCTGGACTCATATATTCAACTGCCCACTCAACATTTTCATTTTTGTAACACACACACACACACACACACACACACACACACACACACACACACACACACACATCGCTCCATTGAAGCTGCTCTTGTCAAGGTCACCAATAACCTTCATTCATCATTCTTTCCTCCTGGAAATCCCTTGTGAAGTTGGCCTCCAGGACACAACATTCTGTTGGTTTCCTCCTGTCTCACTGGTGGTTCCCTCTCAGTCTCACTCACGGGTTCCTTCTCTTCTGCCTGACCTGATCACATGGGCTCAGTCCTTAGAACTCTCCTCTCTCCCTCTCAAGCCTTTATTTATCTCGTCCAGTCTCATGTCGCTCAAAGACCACATATCAACGTGTAGATGACTCTCAAATTCTCATGTCTACACCAGACCTCCCTTCTGAACTCTGGACTCATATATTCAACTGCCCACTCAACATTTTCATTTTTGTATTGAAGAGGAAACTCAAATTTAACACGACTGAAAGCGATATCCTGATCTTGCCCTAAAAAAACTTCTGTATACACAATCCTCCCCAACTCAACTGCTGGGAACTCCATCCTTCCATTTGCCCAGAATCATCTCTGACTCCCCTCTTTTCTCTTATTCCCAATCTGCATGTCCCAAGGGCTCTACCTTTAAAACAGGCCCAGAATCCGACATCTTCTGTCAACCTTCATTGCTACCAGCCTGGTCTCAGCCACCACCAACTCTTTTTTCTTTTTCTTTTTAATTGTGGTAAAATATACGTAACATAAAATTACCCATTAGCAACATGTAGTACAACCATCACTATCTAGTTTCAGAACATTTTCAGGACTCTGAAAGGAAACCCCAGCCCCATGATGCAGAGGCTCCCCATCCTCTGCCCCAGCCCTGGCACCACTAGTCCGCTCTGCACCCTCAGCTCTTGATTGGGTCACCGCGAGCCTCTCGGCTGGTCTCCTCACTTCCTTATTTGCCCTGATCCCTCACCACAGCGTTCAAAGACTGAGTCAGATCACATCACAGCTTATCCTCAAACCTGCACCAACTGCTCACCTCGCTCAGAGGAGAAGCCCTGGCCCCGTGGAGAGGAGATGGCTTCTCGGACGTCTCCTGCTACCCTCCTCGCCTCTCACTCTTCTCCGGCTGTGCTGGCCTCCTCGTGATCCCCTGAACATCCCAACACACACCCCTTCCTCAGGGCTTGCACCAGATGTTTCCTTTTCCTGGGAACATAACCCTTCCCCAGACCTGCATGGTTCCCGACCTCACCTCCTTCGGGTCAGTATTCAAATGTTGCTTTCTCAGTTAACATTCTTTTAAAACTGCCACCCTGGCACTCCTAATTCCCTTTGCTTGTATAACTTACTTAGATAAGTAAATTATAAGTAAAGTGTATAAGTAAATATATAAGTAAGTATATTGTAAATATGCAAGTATTTTTTTGCTTATTGTCTGCTTGCCCCACTCTCCTGCCGGAATGAATGCTTGCTGGGCCAACATCTCTGTTTTGTTCTCTCTTGTCCCCTAATGCCTACAACAGTGCCTGACACACAGTCAGTTGAATGAATGTGTGACAGAGCAGCAGAGGGGCAGAAGTGGGTCACTGCTGCCCTTATTCGACTAACTCCCTATTCCCTGTGGTGGCCTGTGAAGATGGAAGGGGTGGCCATGCCACTGAGCATGTAGAATCACTGGCCAAGGAGAGCATTGCCCAGAGGTCCCACACCGGGGGTTCTGTGGGGGAGGGGCACTGGTGGTGGCAGCTGTGCCCTCCCTCTCTCACCTGTCACAAAACCCAATACCGTCTCTCTATCCTGGGGACTTGCCTAGGCCTTCCTCCGTACCTGTTGTTGTCCACGTAGCGGATCAGCATGGGGTAGAAGGCATAGAGGTCTCTGCAGAGGATGGCAAACTCATCCAGGATGAGGAGCTCTGCCTCCTGGGTGTCCCCTTTGCTGTCGGCTTTCAGCTGCTCCTCCTCCTGCACAGTCTGGACAGCCTTCTTCTTCAGCTTCTCCAGAGTTGGGATGAAGTGGCTTCTTAGCAGGTCCGCCCTGGCTTTGCTGATGATTGGCTGGGCATACACTGCGTTTGCAAACAAAGGGCCTCCCCCTCATTTTGCATGTTATGACAATCGACGAAAGGAAAGAAGTGATACTCAAAGGTGAGGCTGTGAAAAGCCATCAGCTCAGGATGGCACTTGCCCTGCCTTCATCCTCTGCTTGGCACTTCCATCTCATGAAGCCTCAGTTGCTGGGGGCCGGGGTGGCGCTACAGGAGAAGGCCTCTATTCCTGTTCTGCTTCTCTAGGCCATGGGGAAAACTTGCCACCATTTAACTCTTCACGTATGGCGTTTGCTATACCTCTGAGCTCTTCATAACAGACTATCTTGTTTCATTTTAGAGTACATTCATGTTGGTTTTGGCTCACTAGCTAGATTATAAACCTTTTATTCATAATAACCAACACTGTGCCGAGTCAAGAGTAGGCACTTCAATACTACGTTTTCTGGTTTATAGAAAAATCTCTTGTTAAAAATATATGGACCCAACCACAGTTCTCAGCCCCCAGGACTTGAGAACTGCCAACCTACCCCCTGGGGACGCCTCTGGGCCCCGAGAAAAGCAGAGAAACTACTATCATCTGTAATAAACTGAGAGGCAGACTGGGGTGGCCACTAGCAGTCGATGAGCAGAAACAAACAGTCAGTGGGACCTGGGACTATGATTCTAGCCTTTTGAAGAGAAAGATAAAACTTACGTGTCTCATCGAGTTTCTTAAATGGAATATCCTATTGGACTAATTCATAATAAAGATGAGAATCAGAGTAATTATCGAAAGATAAGTGAAATAAAATTCTCAAGAGTCACGAACCATTCACAAAGTGCATTGCGTATTTTGTGTATCTCAAAGGTTCTTTAATGTAGGGCGTTTCAATTGGAAACAGCCTATAATCCAGCACTTTTTCTTTTTAATCTCACTTCACCTTATTTTTTGCTTTCATAAATAAGGCTGTTTTAGAAAGAGAAGGCGAAAACAGTTCTCTGCTGAGAAGCATTAACCAACAGGTCGAAACAACACTGTGATGGCTCCCATTTCACACTCCAGCCTTCACCGGGCCGCATTTGTGCTTTGGATCTGGAATCGGAATGGCTGTTCCAGATATGGGTGATTTGAGGTTGCTATTTAAAATGGACTTTGTTTAGGCACCAGGAGTGAAGTGGCCTAACTGAATGAGATCTGGGTTCACCTGTGAAGTAACAGGTCAAGTTCAGTTCCCATCAGTGTGCTGTGACCTGTTTCCACTGCACCTCTGGGGAAGCTAAGGGAGTCCATCCTTCGATTACCTTCCTTCCCTTAGTCCAGATTTAGAAATTAGAGCTCCTCAACAAATTGCCTCAGGGTTAACAATATTCTTGGGCTAATAGGTAAGAAAGGAATGCCAACTTTATTTACTCATATGTTCCCAGAGGCCTATACTGTCTAGGAGCCATCAGTACCCAAAGTATTTATAATTTGAAGTTCATTTCAGAGACGGGAAGGTGGTAGAAGTTTTCTTCCTTGGGATATCTACTCATTTGTCCAGGAAGCTAATAGCTACCACTGATCCCACTGCTGTGTTTTATGGTTCGGAGATTGTAGGGGTGAAACAGCTATGGTCCATCAAAACTGCAGGTCCATCAAAGGCAATGACTTTGCTTTAGCTTCTGTCTTCTCAACTCTACTCTGACAGAGGACACTAAAATATTCATGGTTTCCTGACTGTGGAAAGCGTGGTTATTAATTTTCCAAGCCTCTCCTCTTTTGGAGTTGTTTCAGGAGCAGAAAATCAGCTAACGACATTCATTAAGAGCCTACTGCATGCAAGGAGGAATACAAAACAAGATGGAAATCCAAGTGAGGCTACTGTGAACCTATGTTAGAGAGTGTCTTAGGAAGCATAAAGTGAAATACAAATGCTAGAAACTTACAGTACAGCCCAGATGGGAGTGAGTTTTGTACGTGTGGAAAACACGCAGGATCACTTACCGAGAAAATACGGACAATTATATTACTGTAAGAGCAAATGGAATTCTTAAGTACCAAAAGCAAATAAGCAATGATCACGGGAGTCGGGTAGAGTTTATCAAGAAGGGCTTCCTGGAGATTCGAGGGACCTGGATTAGTTGGGGGGTTAGGCAGGAGCATTTGCTCCAGGAAGCTCTACAGGGGAATAAGTCAGTTATTTTCACTGTTACATAACTAAGTGTGGGGAGGGGGGAATAGCTTAAAGATAGACTAAGAGAAGAAAAGAGAGTCCAGGTGTCTCGGTGCTGGGGCCGGGGAGGAAAGGCACGTGTGGTACCTGCAATGCGCTTCATCCAGGAGGCCTCGTCGATGGCCAGGTTGCTGTTGATGATTTTCAGAATGTTGCCCAGGATGACACTGAGGTGTTCAGAGGTGACCTTGGTGCACCAGGGCCCTGTGCTGGGGGGCAGGTGCTCAGGCCCCCGCTCCCACCAGTAGGACAGGTAGTTGCAGAGCATGGGTAAGATCACCTCGATGACGTGGGGCATCTCCGTGTACCGGGCCCCTGACTCGGCCAGGTCGTTGATTTCCTTCATCAGGCCTTCCAGCTGGGGGATGTCAGGGCACATCTCCTCCACCGTGTCTGGCATCCCCAGAACTGACCGAGAGGGTACAGGAAGAATAAAGGGACAGTAATTCAAAAGCACAAATAGTGCAACCTTCTCTCTCTCTCTCTGTCCACCCCTCCTTTGGTCTTCAGACATAATTTTCCACCCCAGAGCCTCAAACAAGTAAGCTCCGGATGCAGAGGAACTTTTGCTCTCCTGCTGCCTTTGTAAAGACTGAAGCTCCCAGAGGCTGGGTTATCTTCTAGATGTGATATTCAGGTTAAAACACTTAAACTGAATCTTTTTTTTTTTCTTTTTTTTTTTAAATTTATTTTTATTTTTTAACATCTTTATTGGAGTATAACCGTTTTACAATAGTGTGTTAGTTTCTCCTTTACAACAAAGTGAATCAGTTATACATATACATATGTTCCCATATCTCTTCCCTCTTGCGTCTCCCTCCCTCCCACCCTCCCTATCCCACCCCTCTCGGTGGTCACAAAGCACAGAGGTGATCTCCCTGTGCTATGCGGCAGCTTCCCACTAGCTATCTAATTTACATTTGGTAGTGCATATATGTCCCTGCCACTCTCTCACTTCATCACAGCTTACCCTTCCTCCTCCCCATGTCCTCAAGTCCATGCTCTAGTAGGTCTGTGTTTTATTCCCGTCCTACCACTAATCTCTTCATGACATTTTTTTTTTCTTAGATTCCATATATATGTGTTAGCATACGGTATTTGTTAAACTGAATCTTAAAGGAGCATAACAGAGACATGGCCGAGGGACATTTCATAAGACTTCTCTGTGATACAGTCAGTCTCTTGCTTCTCCATCCTGGCCTCAGTGCATGCACTGCAGGAAAGGCAGGACTAGGAGAAAAGCAACCCATCGGTGTTGAGTTGCCAATTTGTGGTCGGGTCACCTGGATCATATCTGTACTGTTTCAAAAGGGAAAAAGAAACATCTTGCATCAAAGATTCTTTCAGCTGGACCAGAGACAACACTTTCCATCCAGTTGAAATTTCGGGGAAGAAAACTTTGCACATACATTGATTTCTGCATTTACAAAAGAAGTTATTGATGACCTGAAGGAACCTTTGCCAAGGCCTCTTGTCATTCGCTTAAACCTTGTTGTTTCTGAAGGTTTATGTGCAAGGAATAGTAAGTCAGCCCTATCTCTTCCTCACACTGAGTGACTGAGGTCACTTCACTGAACGAGGACAGACAGGATGAGATGATGACAGAGTTCAACATTAAACGTTGTCAGATACAAGAATAGCAAACAGAAGAAGCCAAGGGGATATCTGTCTTGTTCTTCTTAAGGCAAAGGACACTCTTTCCCTCCAAGACAGGAGGAGAGACCAGAAACATCCTGAGGTTCCAGATGGGTGAGAGGAAAACAAGGGCTCTGAGTGGCAGGGCGGGGCATGGTTGAAAAGAAGCACAAGCTGAAAGCTCTGCAGAGCGTCCATTTATGTCATAGCCCCCAGGGTCCACCTGGGCCTGGGAGGCAGCTCATTGCAGACTCCACCCACGGGCCAAACTTCTCACAGTGGGGCCGAAGCATCAGACACCAGGGGGGGCTAGGGAGTCAGAGAAGCAACAGGAAAATGTGGTGCATTTTAGATCCACTAGTGGAGCCTGTTAGATCCACTAGAAGATTTGAGGAAATTCTTTTTGATATTAGAAGTAAAGTGTAAAGTTCTCATGAAGTTCAAAGGACAAAGCAGAAACTTTAAATAAAATGTGACGTTTAGTGAATTGGGTTGTGCCTGCAGGCCCTTTGCCATGGGGTTACTGCTGGTGTGAAGTCTCTCTCTTTTCTAGATTTTAAGCCCATAGGAATGGAAGGGTTAATGAATAAGAGGCCACAGCAAATTCTTTGGCCTTTAGGAATATTGGCCAATTGAAGGGACTGTCTCGATTTCTGTCATAATTGTCCTGCCTGGAGCAGAGATCCGGAATAATCCTGGCTGCCTTGGGGACAATGAATCTGTAGCTGTCACAAGTGGTTCTAGGAGATGGTGTGCAGCTGCACAGTGATGGACTCGGAAGAGCCTCCCTGCTATGGAGCAGGCCCTGTGAGGTGCTAATACCCTTTCCCTAACTGTGATTTTCTGTTGCTATCGGTATGGCCATTTGGCAGGTAGAAGGCTACAGATCTCTCTTCCTTGGAAGTTAGGAGTGAACCAATGTCCTTTAAATCCAGACAATTCAAAAGGACTAGTAGCATGAAAGCCAAAGAACATCGAACTCCTATGATTTACAGCGTAAGGGAATTACACAGGTTAGACATGCTCCACTGCCAATGCTGGTCATTTGCAGAGAACAAGTCCAGCCTGTACCTTGCTGCAGAGCAACAAGAATCAGGGGTGACATCAACATGGGGGTCTGGGGAGACTCTCACAAACAAAATCATTTGACACGTACAGTGTCAGAATCAATAGGTACGAACAGTACAGTCAAACATTCTACCTTCAAGCTCTGCACACAGAACAATGCCAACTGCCACAGATGCAACCGAAGTTTACAACTGTTTGCTGTAAAATTATACGTGAGAAGGCTCAGGGCGTGTGTGTGTTTAAATGTCACATAGACAATACATCATCAGGGACACTTTTTTTTTTCCCCTACCTAAGAGAAACACAGAGTTGCTTGAGGTTGCTTCACTGGAGTCATTACAATGATCTTTAAAAGTTATTTCTATGCAATTGGTCCTCGAGGGGAAGAAACATTTGTGATTTACGTGGTGTTTTGTTCTTCAAATGCCACATAATAAACCGGCAGAATGAATGCTACTGAGTTAGCTACCTGAAAAACAGCTCAGCTGGGTCCTATTAGAATCAGACACAAGAATGTAAGAGGGGACCATTAGAACACACTGGCCTTTCATCTGCTAGATCAGTGGTTCTCAAAGTGAAATCCTCCCACAGTGGCAGCATCACCTGGAAACTTGTTAGGACCTTCAGAATCCAGACTTAACTGAATTAGAAACTCTAGGGGTAGGACTTGGCATTCTTTAACAAGGCTTTCGAATGATTCTAATACATGCTGGTGTCTGAGAACCACTGGGAACCACTGAGTTAGATTCCAAAGTAGTATTTTCTTCACCAAGCAGCTCTTCCCTCAAGAAGACAGCATCAGAGAGCACCGTCTCTGTAGTATAGGCAGACAGCTTAAATGGAAACTGGACCTCCTTTCTCTCTGGTTGATTTTTCCAATGAGGATTTGGAAAGTAAACTGGCTGGTGAGTAGGATGTTTTCGTTAATCTAATACTCTGATTAACAGACCACTGCCACACAAAGCCAAAGATTTTCTCTAGTTTTATCTAGCACATAACACTATTAAACTTTTTCCAGTTTTTGGATGAGTCAGAAAATGCTCCAGGACATTACAAGATAGAAGAGTTCCTAATATGAGTAGCTCTGCTGGCAAAACACTAACTGTTAATTAAGTTGAGATGCCCAACTGACTGAAGCCTTGATAAATCAGTTCATATTGTATTTCTCAACCAAAGACTCACATCATTTGTCATGTCACATCATCTGTCACTTTCCTTTCCCTCCTTGGTCCCTCAGGCCACCTACTTTGTATAATGAATGAAGTCTACCTTCCCAGAGCCCACCAAGCCATCAGTCATTCTCTGGCTCCAGGCAAACCTGGTTATCCCAGAATAAATATTCGTGTACACTCTACTTTTCAACAGCCCTACACATGGTCAGCATTCAGTCTTTGTTGATTCTTTTTTTTTTTTTAAGATTTGATTTTATTTATTTTTGGCTGCCTTGAGTCTTCGTTGCTGCAAACGGGCTTTCTCTAGTTGCGGTGAGCGGGGTCTACTCTTCCTTGCGGTATGCACGCTTCTCATTGCTGCGGAGCACGGGCTCTAGGTGGGTGGGCTTCAGTATTGTGGCGTGTGGGCTCAGTAGTTGTGGCTCGCGGGCTCTAGAGTGCAGGCTCAGTAGTTGTGGCACACGGGCTTACCTCTGGGAGCTCAAGAGCAGGGTAGGTCTCTCTCTTTCCCAAGGTGCAAGCTCTACACGTTGGTGATACACAGACAGAGACACACTTTTTTCTTGAATCACAGTTGGAGCAGAATAAACGTATAAGTATCCAGCACTGTCGTGACTGGACCCGTGTCCCTCTGGAGTTGGGGAGCAACATTTTAGCTGGCTTTTGCCTACAGATGTCACAGCCCTTCCTCAACTTTGCCAAAGCCTGCTCAGTTGTTCAGCTCCTACTTTAGCTGCAAGATGTGACTCATTCGGAATGATGAGATGGCAGAGAAAAACAAGGTTGGAACTATATTTTTCCGAGTCCATGAAAGGGGAGGAAGGGTGAGATGAGGCTGAGAAGGTTGGGGAATTAACTGAGAGACTTCACATGAGACTTTGGAATGTGGAGGCATCTTGGCAATGCTTCTCTCTGATGAGCTCTGAGAACACTAGTCTCCACTGTATTCTAGCTCAGGAAGAGAACTTTAAACAGTCTTGTCTAAATTGTCCTGGTCATTCTTTCTGGGGGTCACGTGCTTCTTTTGTCTGAAGTAATGAAAGCAAGTGAGACTAAACCCACCAAGGCTTATTAGTACTCTGGATTCTTAGACGGAAAGAAGAGTGGTGACAGAGAAAAGTGTGACAGGAACCTTTCCTCTCCTAGAACGCTTAGGACCCATGAGAGCTTGAAAAGGGGGCTCGAACCAAATGGAATTGATGCACAGTCTAGTCATCTGCTGGTACTGTGCGTCAATATTTTAAGAAAATATTGGTTCTGAATAGGATAGGTTCTGGTTAGAAATGGTTTACTATGATTTTGGGGGGGTCTGTTTTTCTTAATATTGATCAGACCCATGGTGTGGTAATTTTTGCTTCGTGTCGCATCAAATCATTGTAGTTCTTTCCAGTTGGAGTCCAAGCTTCATTCAAGGTTCCTGCTGGAAGCTCCTCTGTTCTAATCCATTACCATCCAGCAGGATCACAATTCATCCATACATGGGGACCCTCTCTTCTACCCTCCAGAAGCAGGTTGACCACCTGCCTTGGATTCCAGTTCTAGGTTATCCTAGAAGAGAGGGGAGGGAAAACTTTTCCTATAAAGGGGTCAGGCAGTAAATACGTTAGCCATTGCAGGCCCGACAGTCTTTGCTGCCGCTACTCAAATGTGTCACTGCAGTTGAAGGAGAGAAGCATGGGCCATCCCCAAATATGCCCCTTTGGTAGAGGGATTACTTTGAGCTGATTATTATTATTATTATTATTATTTTTGTGTGTGTGTGTGTGGTACGCGGGCCTCTCACTGTTGTGGCCTCTCCCGCTGCGGAGCACAGGCTCCGGATGCGCAGGCCCAGCGGCCATGGCTCACGGGCCCAGCCGCTCCGCGGCATGTGGGATCTTCCCGGACCGGGGCACGAACCCGTGTCCCCCGCATCGGCAGGCGGACTCTCAACCACTGCGCCACCAGGGAAGCCCTGAGCTGATTATTTTTAAGAAACTGCAGACCCAGGAGAGTGTCTGAAAACAGAGTTACTCTTTTGTAAGGAAAATCTGCATTTATAAAGAAAGTTTACCTTAGATACAAGTGCCTGTACCAGAAGACAGCTCTTGCCCGAGGTTACTTTTTCATCGGAAAGACTCAGGTGCATGGCAGGGCAAACTGTTTACCAATCCCCTCCTCTTCTCACTTTCCCATGAATTGCTACCCCCTTTGCAGCCTCAGACTCCTAACCCTTTCCTTAGATCAGGATGGTGTATAAGCCTCAATTGTTGGGCTGGCTTTTGAGTCTCATATCTTTGTAGGGCTCCCTTATGTACATGTATGTACATAAGTAAAAGTTTGTTTTTCTCCTGTCATTCTGTCTTTTTTTAGTGGGGGGGGTTCTCAGCCAAGAACAATGAAGGATAGAGGGAAAATTATTTTTCCTCCCCTACACAGTGTTAAAGCAGCTGCAGACAACATGTAAATGAGTGGGTGTGACCATGTTCTAATAAAACACCATTTACAAAAACCAGCAGCGGGCCAGATTAGGCCCGTGGCCAGAGTTTGCCAACCACTGTTCTAGAACTCAGTGCAGCAACACTCCTGTCAAATTCTCTTTCTTGTAGAATTTCAGTTCCTTCTTGTGTTTTTCTCTGCTTTATTTTCCCCGAAGATGGAGAACACGTGGTCATCATCCTTGGAAACACGGCCTGTCTGTGGACTTGAAGAGTGTAACGAGGTTTTTAGTGCAGCGGTGCCCCTCCCTGACACTCTGGAGAGGAACTGTAAAGGGCAGTCATATCCCCAGGTGCAGAAAGAGAACGGAGACCAGGGCAGACAGGAGAACCTGAATTTTTAGGAGGCAAGGGATTTAGAAATCAACTACACTGCCTCCTCATTTTACAGAAGATGAAACCAAAGTCGGGCGATAACAAAGTACTTGCCTGTGCCCACTTTTCCAGCAAGATGGAGACATGCCACATGGTCCCAGACCACATGAACCAGCAACAGTGCTGCAGGCTGCCGTCCCTGCCTGCGTGGCCTTCCCTCCCGCTGATGATACTTACTAGACCTCTCCCTGGGGGTTTTGGCGTTGAAGACTGAGAGTGGGTTGTAGCAGTCAAGGGTGGGCTCCAGGAATGCCACTGGTATGGCAGCTGCCAGTGAGGCCAGGCATTCTCCAAGGGCAGGACGTTGCCTGGAAACAAAGAAGTCCATTTAGAAGTGGTGACACCCCCATGCTGGCCCCATGCATTGGTGGGCCACTTCCCCATAGATGACTCCCCTGGACATCCTGGGCCCCAGGCTCGGCAAGGTTGCATGCTCTTCCCCCTCCCTCACCTTTCTCTGGACACTAACCAATGGTTTACAATGGTCTCACTCCCTGGTACCTAGTTCTTAAGCAACTAAGGTGATATAATACACTATGTAGCTTTGTTCTTCTCTCCCAGCATCTCTGAGAGCAAGTTTTGCTGGCATCCAAATGGAATCGGATCTTCCTGGGTCTCAAAATGTTTTGAAATCTTCCGTGTAATTTCTCCGTGTCTGTTCCCTGTGAATGGAGCTTGTGTCCACCAGTGGGAACAGTAGATAATGGGCCAAAAGCACCAATAAGACACAAAACTAAAAGCCTGCTTTGCGAGAGAGACAACAGGTCCTAAAACACATTGCTTGATTTAGACGAAAGAGCTCTAACACCTATTACTTCTCTTTTTTTCCACAAACATTTGTGTGTCCACCATGTATTAAGCTCTGGGTTTTAAGTCCTTCTGTGAAACAAGCAATCAGTCAAAACCAAAATGCTTGGGATTCCTAGCTCAGATTTGTATTGGATTGGCCAAAAACCCGAACGAACTTTTCGGCCAACCCAATCGTTTTCTGGCTGAGATGAGTTGTGCTGCTTTCAGGATAACCAAGGCTGCAAGAATAAGTGATGGGAACCAGCCACCAGCTGGTCAAAGCAGAGCTAGTACTGAAATAGTGCTTCCCCCTCGCAGACCTGGGCTTAGCCTTGGAGTTGTACTTTCTAACCCCGCAGGTCCTTTCTGCTAGTGAGATGACACAGTGACAGTGCTGGCTAGAAGGGCCCCATATGGGGGCTGACATCGGTTGCTTTCGGATGAATGGGAGACCAGAGCCATCTGGTTTCCACCCATCAATATCTTTTCTCTGCCACTCACTGGCATTCAATCACAGACAGACTATATGCCCGCCTTGTGAGTTACACAAGTGATGTCAGTTCCCAAACAAGGGGAAAAATTTCTTCAAATAAGCCAATAATGTGAGTCCTTTGTTAGACTGTGATACAAAGATAGCTAGTGGAAAATGCAGACAGTAGGTCGATAATGAAGAGTTGGAAGGGCTTACAGGGTTCAAGCTTACAGGGCTGTTGCCTTCCTCTGTGACTGTTCAACTCAAACTGAGCGTGGATACTGTGTATATGAAGCCCACTAGCAGAAACTTCGGGAGTGGAGGGTGTCAGGCTGCATCTTGGGGGATGTTACAGAACCATCATGGAGAAAACCGCCAGCTAGAGAGGGCACACTTGGAGCCAAGAGCAAACAACCTACTACTGCAATTCTGTGGAAACAGGAAGGCATTCAGTTCTCAGGGTTCCCTTCAGCTCCCACCAAAACCCAAACCCAAGACCACGTTAACTGCCCTTCACTTTGACAACAGCCAACAATTCCAGCAGCACCAAGAAGCCAGAATGTCAAAGCTGCAGGGTCTCTGGATGGGATAACAAGCATTTACTATGGGGCAAGGCAGGGGGATGGCTAGGGGAGTCACTGTTTACTGAGGGGTGAGTGAGGTAGTCTTAACCTTGGCCTTTGGCTTCCAGGTGGTGAAATGAATGCAGGAAGGAAACATAGACCCCTGATGCAGTATGACAAAATAACACATCTTTATGGTCTAATTATAAAGATTAAAATCAACCTGCAACTTCATTATAGCACACAGGAAGATACCCATTTGAGCTGGATTAAAAATGTGAGCTTAACTGGTCCTGAAAAAGTGACATGACAGGACTATCTGGGGTAGAATCAGAATCTGCAGGGGGCTAGCCTGGGGGTACACAGAACTGTTCTGCTTGAGATGCCAGAGGAATCTGCTGGACCAGAGAGAGGAAGGAGGGAGAGGGTGGGTGAGTGAATCGGTAGAAAGCTGTGTATCCCTTGGAATTTCCAGACAATCTTAGCCAAGTTAGAAAACTTATGAAAAATGAGATCTTTTCATTACTTTCAAAGACAATTAATATACATGGTTTTATTCCTCATCTTGTATCTTCTTCTTGGGCTCGGCTTTTAGGGGACCAGCTGACAGCTTATTTGGCCATGAAGTATTTGGGCAGATAACTTTCAAATTAGCCTCTAGCAAGCAAGAATGCCCTCAACCGGACAAGCAGCTCTCAGGTAACGGCACAGCCTTGTCCTTCCGTGGAAGGTCTGACTGTTAACTCGCCCCATCCAGGTCTGCTCTGGAGACAGAGCAGCAGCCCCCTTGGGCCCTGTGTGTGCTGCCCGGCTCCATTTGGAGGCTGCAGCTGTGCTGGAGGGAGGGAGCAGGGGAGGCGGCGGGGCTGTGGAGACTGCAGAGACCAGGCCTGGGCTCCGGGAAGCTTTGCAGAGCTGCTTCACCTCTGAGCAGGCCCCGGCCAGGCCTGTTCTCCCACCTCCCCTTCTCTCTACCTCTTCTTCCCCCATCCCCTCCCTTCTTTGCTAAGCTCACAGGTGGTGGTGGGGAGGCATGAGAAGAGGCCAACACCCTCAGGGACAACTGAGAAGAGTGAGGGCCTGTACGCATCAAACATGAGGACACACACAGGGGCTGTTTTCTCAGTCAACAGTCTCTCCATTTTAACCAACCCCAGACGCCAGTCAGTGAGGAGAGATACCCCATTTCCTCTCATTAGTCTTGCCTTTTGAGGAGGAAAAGGAAATAAAGAGTTAAATTACGAAAGGAAAGAAATACCCTAGAGAGAGCTTTGAGTAAGAAAAAAAATCTGGGTGAAAATCAGGGATGACCAGGGGTAATATCAAATCTGAGAGCAAATTTTACTTGGCCCAGGGAGGGGAACCTTGGAAACAGCTGGTCCTGGGTTGTCTTGGTACTAAACCCATTATTCCTTCCTTTCTCTCTCTCTCACCAAAATTAAAAGTTGTGATCTCCTGAAAGTGGACTTATAGGAAGTTCATCTGATAAAAGGCAATCCTTGGAGCAAAAGACAGTTCTCTAGTGCTCTGCTGATTCCCTGACTCAAGGGAGAGGGACAAGCATAATATTAATTACTGACAAACTGAGTCTCTACAAGCCCATCACACTGGCATTTTCTAGTCTGGAGCACACAGTGATGCTAATTAGTTGTGAGGGAGAAACAACAGTTCTCCTGGCCTCGCTGTTAGAAGTCCCGTAAAAGTAAAGCCCAGAAGTCTGTCAGTTAATGTTCCTGGCTGTGAAATACCAGAGTGAATGGCCTTGGTCTCCAGGTCCAAGGGGGACTGAGCCTGGCAAAGGCCTGCTGTTAAAATGCTTCTCTGATCATTAGTGCCCCCCCAGGGGGCAGTGTGGGTGTAGACCAAGCAGAGCAAGGGCTACAGAAACAGTTCCATGGCAACTAAAGGACCTACTGGAAGAGTTTATCAGTGGATAGAGAAACTCACTCTCCCCCTACCCACCCACCCCCTGCCTTAGTTCTTATTGCCTAGAACAGTATTTTTCATATAATAGTACTTGGTCAATGCTGACAGACTGAAGACGGTTCAATTTATTTTTTTTTAGTTGAAGTATAGTTGATTTACAATGTATCAGGTGTGAAGCAAAGTGATTTGGTGTGTGTGTGTGTATATATTCTTTTCCAGATTTGTTTCCACTATAGGTTATTACAAGATATTGAATATACTTCCCTGTGCTCTACAGTAGGTCTTTGTTGTTTATCTATGTTATATATAGTAGTGTGTATCTGTTAATCCCAAATTCCTAATTTATCCCTCCCTTCCTGCTTTTCACTTTGGTTCAATTTGTATTCCAGTTCTTGTTACTTCCTAAGTTGATCTCTCAATTTTATTTCCATGGACTGACACCTTGCTTCTCAACTGTCTATCATCTGGGACACAGGCAGAGACAAACTCATCATGGTAATAATAATTATGCCTGCACATATCTGGTGCTTTGCAATTTTGAAAGTTCCTTCATGTAAATTCCAGAGGATGCTAAGGAGAGGAAGCAACACGTAGCACAGGGGCAGAAAGTGGAGGCAGAGCAAGGTTCTAGATAGAAATACTAGTAATTTCAGTGGTTTAGGGAAAGCAATGTTTGATCAGAACAAAACTGGTCAAAGGGGGCAAAGCAGGAAGGAAGATATAAACATTTCTAAAGTGTGAAGGCAAAGACAAAGTTTTAATTTGAAATAAAATGGAGAGTCAATGCTTAATGCAGTTAATTACAAACCTTAGTTTTCTTGATGCACCCCCATCGAATGCTCTATCAATTAATCAAAGTATATCCAGATTAAAGAATGTTAAGTATTCTCCATGTTTAAATACACTAAAGCCTTTACCCTACCCTGAAATTTTGTATCTGAAAACTTTACTTGTCAGTGACCATCTCAGTATTGCCTCAATTAGAAAACATCCCAAAAGAGGTCTCTACTCTGCTTCAATGACTTTTTCCTTCTCACACTCAACCCTATCACTGAGGTGTCTGGATCTTTTCTATCCACAATGCACTCAAGCTATACTGAGTCGTTCCTTTGCAACCCTACAGACATTCATTAGCCAAAGAAACTTCAGTAAAAGGTGGTAGATAAATGGTGGGTTTCGTTATATTGGGTTGGCCAAAAAGTTCATTTGGGTTTTTCCGTAACATCTTACGGAAAAGCCGGAACGAACTTTTTGGCCAAGCCAATACTTTCCTCCCTAAAACCCACAAGAGCTGGGGGAAAATTTGGGAAGAAATTTAGATCGATGCTGAAATTAGAAAATGTGTGATAACTTCACACTGCAAAGTATGGACCAAATCAAGTGAAGATGCTAAAACTGAAACATTCTTTCAAGACCTAGAGCAGAGTGTAGAGATCATTGGAAGTAAATATGGGGATTTTTGAGGAGCCCAGGAAAGGAGTTTTGCTTGAAACAATGAGATTTAAGGGTGTGAGCAGGCCCTGGGAGACCTGTTGGACGTGTGTGGGACCCAGGTTCCATCCTGCAGAGTGGCAGGCAGGACCAGAGTAGGAAGGAGTGTGCATGCCATCTTCCATAACTATGACCTGGACGCCTGGCCTGGAGAACCAGTGGAGGTGAGGTAGAGTGAAAGGGTGAGAAGTAACCTGTTTTGTAGCTGTCGCCTCAACTCCTCTAAAGTAGAGAAGAAACATACATTAAATCACTAAGCAAAAGGCCTATTCTATAGGATGCACCAAGAATTTCACCAACCTCTTATCTGCACCAGCTGTTTACTTTGGTTGAGGAAGGACACCAAAGGATAAGGGTGGATGACTCCTAGGGCTAAAGGCCCTGCTGATACAGTAAGAAAGAGTTAGTTCTCAGTCAGCTTCTAGGTTTTGAAGCTGCCTGATGTTTCAGCTCTGTCCATTCTCCTCCACTGAACACACATACACACACATGCATACATGCATCATACATGCACACGTACTCCTTTCCCTTCTTGAGAACTAGAAATGTACCTAATGACCAAGAAATAGATGAGAAATAGAGTTCAGAGGAAGAATTATCCAGGAAAAAAACAGAAAACTTCTCTCTACCCTCACAGAATATAAGAAGAGATATTAACATGGAGATAGTTTCAGAAAAGAACAATTAGCTAAAAGTTACTGAAGAGGAAATGAGAGATGTGGGAGGTTAAGGAAAAAGCCAACAAATACACATAATTTCACTCTTTGAACAACAGCTAAGACCAAAAACCCAACAACAATATAATAAAATGAAAGACTCGTTAAATAAACGAGGACCTAATTCTGAAGACGGAGGGGGCATATTAAGTTCTGAGAAGAAGTGTAGGGGCTGATACAGAAAGGACAACCCTGTGACACGGTAGTAGTGAAGTGAATGAGCTTCAAGACCAAAGAAAGAACCCAGTGATCAGCAGCTTCTCCCCTCCCACGGCAAAGTCACACGTATGGGGAACAAATCACCGGATCCAAGAACACACACTGTCAGAACACAAAGAAGCAAAGGCTATACACTTCCGAGGAAGGAGAATTATGACCCAAGGATTTTATACCACGGAAACTGTTCACATATAACGTCAAAGGATGATAGTCCAAAATATGCAAAGACTCAAGAGTTCGGCTCTTACAGAAGCAACTACATATGATGAATCTGGCCAACCAAGAGATAAATCAAAATAAGAGTTTTGGAATGGGAAAGTCACAGTTCAAAAGGATTGGCTACACACTGAATCATTTAAATACAAACCAAGGTAAACAACTCAAGAAACATTAGTTCTAGAATATTCCAAAATAAAATGTACGTGTTATAAGGAACTACATAGCAAAAAAGGAAAGGTAGAAAGGATAGGAAGTAGCTAGAAATGTAAATGTACTAAACTTGCTAATCTTTTTTAAAGTAGAGAATTAATGATGATTTTATCTAAATGATAAATTAAAAATATGAGTTGTATGATAAAGAAATTCAGTTTTTAGCTTCATCCAACAAGACAAAGTTGCAAAGCAATATTATGATCCAACATGTGTAAAAACTTACACACGTAGAAAACACCTGGAATGGTATACACCAAACTGTTACTAGGTGGGGTGGTCTGGGGTGAAGAAAACAGCAGACTTTTAACTTTACTATGTCTGTACTGTTTGATATTTTTGGATTAGTATGTCTTACTTTCACAATACAAGAGAA
This sequence comes from Physeter macrocephalus, assembly GCF_002837175.3. Classification (NCBI taxonomy): domain Eukaryota; kingdom Metazoa; phylum Chordata; class Mammalia; order Artiodactyla; family Physeteridae; genus Physeter; species Physeter macrocephalus. The sequence continues at coordinate 104,883,160 of NC_041224.1, read as the reverse complement.
AATAAACAAATAAAAGTCATTAATGGTGGCAGCATCACAACTCGAGGATTTTAAATCTTTATTTCCTTAGTTGCTTCATTAACTAATGGAGAGAAAATAGGGGCATATTTGATCTAGGGGCTTCTTCAAGCCTGGCTTTCTACCTGTGTGGAGTATAAAACACAGGCACCAATATTCACAGTGCTGTGAGTATATGAATAAAATACAAAAAGTCATATGAGGAAGAGTCTTTTTCTGGTCTGACATTTCCGAGTTGACCTTTCTTTGAGTTTTTTTCTTTTTTAAAAAGAGAATAATGCATAAGCTTTTCAAAAAATTGTGTAAAGAAACACATACACATATAGAGGTATGTATATACGCACATAGAAACTGACAGAATAAGAAAAGATATTGAGAAAATATTCACAAATGCTTAATGAAAGTAAAGACACCTTCCCTAAGTGAAATTCTATATTAAACAGAAAAAAATTTATTAATTTTCTTGTTGATTTGGTATAAAATATGGTTATGACTTTTGTCTGCCCAGTTCCTATTAAAGGATTGAACTATTTATCTATATTTCATGTAAAACAATAAGGAAAGCTACATAACTCTAAGGAATTAAAATCATAATCAAAATAGTCATTAGTTCTCCAGTTGATTTCTTGAACCCTAGAAGCTACTTAAAAGCAGTAATTATGAAGACATAGACATTTCTTCAACATTTTTTGGTTATTAGCACATGATTTCAAGTCATCAGTACTTGAGTTCTTGAAGGAGCCCAAGTCTTGTCTTTGCTTTATTGAGAAATTGCAATTAGAATTTATGTAAGTTTTGATGTGAAATAGGGATTTACCATTGGTTTGTTTGCAAAGGTATTATAAACTGAGGAGGCCCATGGAGCATGGATACCAAGGGGATGTTTAGATTAAATAATTTTAAGCACAGATCAAATTCCTTCAGTATCGTTGACTGAAAAGTCAGAAAAGGGAAAAAAAGTCTTCCAAGGATAAGATTAAGTCTAGGGTTTGGCTAACACTGTGTTTATCTTTCTGATCTCCCCCGTGGATTTAAACAGAACCACACAACGGACGGCATTTGATGGTGAAAAGCAGGCAGTCACCGAAGGCCTCCATCGCTCCAGGCCGAGTAGTGAGTAGAGCAGGAACCTAAGCACCTCAGCAAATCAGCCTGTTCAGACTCAAGACCACTGAATAGCATTTCTGCTTCCAAAGTGTGGACTTGTCTAAAACTATAGCTAATGTGACAGCCGAGAATGGTAAAGGTCCCGGGCTGTATCACACAGAAACTCATTAAACACTAAAGCAACTGCCTCACGTCCCTTGAGCTTCTCAGCAAGCTTTAACCACAGGAACTCTGGAGGCTATTTGGAAACTGTGATTATGAAAAGAGACATTTCTTCGACATTTTTTTGGCCACCAGCACATGATTTAGCTTGGCTATATTGCTCCTCCAGCCACATACATTCTCCATCTATCGCCAGGGAAGTCATACATCTCGGAAGCCTCATTAACACATTTTATACTGCAGTAAACATTTCATACCCTAGGCTCAAAATCACCAAGCCATTTCAGTGAGCATTTTGCTTTTGCTGGATTGAAAAGATGCTATTGTTAAATGTTTAAAGACTTAAGTAACCCATTCAGCCTGAATGTGTTAGCCTCTCTTGTTCGCTAATTACCTTTCAACATAGATGTTCTTTCCTGTCCCAAGGGAGTAGAGGCTGCACAGTATATGGTAGCATGAAATCTGCACGTCACCCACTGAAAAGACCAAACAAGAGCTGTCATTGCTGTTCATCAATCCCAGTGGCCCACCTCCTGCACACAGAAAGGGTCTGCAAACAGAAAACATGTGTTGGCATCACCTAAGAGCCAAAGAGCTCTCTTTCTCTCTTTTTAACAAATATAGCCCCTCTCTACTCAAATGCCAGTTGCTGAACTGGGAGAGGAAACACCAACAGAAAAACACTCTCCACTGAACTATCCCAGTTCCTCTGTAGGACTCCTGATACAGGTCACATTGCTTCTCAGGGAAAGGAGTCATTTGACCAATGAGTCCTTCCATAGGGGTATTTTTTTCCCCTCCAATAGAGGGAGACACTGTAATGAAATTTTATCCAGAGCACTATTTCCTTCTTTTGAAAGGAAGAATGCAAGAAATCAAAGAAGTTTGAATGAGCTTTTTGTTCCTTTCTTAGGGAGCTATGTACAACGTCCCTACCTCTGCAGAGACAGAGCAAAATTCCTCATGTCCACCTGTTCCAAGTTCTCCGATGGATGTTTTTCAAAAGGTAATTCAATTGTACCATGATTTTGCCATGTTTCCCAAGGGAAGGGCATGTTTCACTTAGGAACTTAATGGGCGGGCTACGTGCCTCTATTAATGTATGGAACTCACAATAAGGCTGGGACCAATTTAACATAAAGAGAACTAATTTAATTTTTTATTTTTCAGCAAGGAAGTGCATTGTGTCCATGACACAGAATGGTGAGTTTGAATGTTCCCCTACCTCTCCCCCTAACCCCATGGAAATAACTGATTTTCATTGTTGGAGGCTATGGAAGACACAGCCTTGGCTACTGACAACTGATTAATTAAACTAATTAAATCATGGGCCACCATTTAAAGTGTGAAACTGAAGCTTGGTGGCACTATAAGAGGGCTGGACATGGTACTAAATGCAAACTGAAAGAAAACCAGCCAACTACAGTCTTCTTCTGGAGGCTTCGACAATGAAATGTTAGCAGTTTCTCTTTGCTCCTGGTATCCAGTGAATAAACTAAAGCTTCTTTACAGGAAAATTGGTGTCTGGGAGCAACCTATATCTCTTGCTGGATTTCTCAGATAACCTTTTCAAATTAAGTGAGAACACAATGGCTGAGAGCTAAACCAGTGGGTGGAAAATTCTGGTCCAGAAAAACAGTGGGAAAAGATGAAAAATTATATACTCAAATTTGGGCATTTCGTCCCCTCCAAGAGTCTATTACTTCATTTTTACATCTAAGAAGGAAAAAGTGTGGAAGAGTTATCTCTGCTCCGTCCTCAAGGTCAGCCTAAGGGAATGAGCCACACACTTGCTATTGATCTGTGGCCAGATGCACATGAATCCACGACAGACAAGCAGGCTGACTCACAGAGTAGATCCACCCCGAACTGATGCTGAGCTACATGCTCAAAGACGGACGTCAGGATGGGAAGCAGAGCCACCGTGGTGTAATTAATATTCTGAGAAACGCCTTTAATCTGCGTTCTGGAATGGGTAAACTTGCCGAGCTTCAGGTTTTCTGAAGTCTTCTCTAAGTCTTCGGCTGCATTTTCAAAGAATGCTCGCAACCCGGCCTTCACCAGCTCTGAGCCCGACTTCATGACTGTCCTGTAAGCAAACAATGTTCAAAACCAGAAGCATAATCTGACTCTTTGGCCAACCCCCTTCTTGAGACTGGACTTGCAGCGCAACCTGGGCAGACATTTGACACCCCACTCACCTGGAAGACACCGAGTCGGGAGAAATGGAGAGAGTGGTTATTAGCATCCAAAAAGAAACTGGGATCCACAAGCCCAAAGGACGGGGTGGGGGTGGGGGGGCAGAAACTGGAAGGCGTGCTTGATTTGAGGGAATGACTGCTCAACTCTTAGGAGATGGCAGGATGGCTTAGAAAGAAACTGATATTGGTCACCTGCTATCTATATATTATTGCAGCTGGCTACATTCTTCTGGAAATATCTAATTAAAAGGAGGGAGAGGGGAGCTTTTCTTGCAGCTCCACATGCGCTCAGCAACTTTCATAAGGACCAGTTAGAAATATTAGCTCTCCTGTGACGTAGGACCTCTGAGAGAGAGAGAACAGAGAATTAAATCAACTGAAGCTTTGATTTCTATCAGTTTTCAGGGATGTCCTAGCTTGGAGAAGGGGAGTGGAGAGGAGCCAGCCCCTTTTAAAACAGACAGCTTAATCAGACCACCAAAAAAAACACGTGGGAATGGAGATTAGCTATGGGTACCTGGGGCTTTCCCTTAAAAGTATTTTATAAAACTTAGAACTGGAACAAAGCCTACAAGTCATCTATTATTTTCCATATTCCTACATCTTATTCGCAAGATTATGACAGGCTTGCTATTAGGACAGATGCTTTTTATCTACAGCAGTTTCATGATAATCATCCAGCCAATCAGAAAAATGAAAACAAGGAAATAAAGTCAGTGAGGCTTGCTCTAAGTATTTATGAACCAACCTCCTCAGGTTTTCTCAGGAATGACTATGAAAAGAAAAAGAAATGCAGGTCGGTACGTTTAAGAAAGAGGACTCTCTCTTAAGGCATTTTGCATGCTTTCGGGAATAAAGATTCCTCGTCCCAATTGCATCCCTGGGATGCTTTGATCTGGGCCTGAAAATGTTGTGCTGTCTTAATATCTCCACAACATGTTTGTTTCTCTCCGACACTTGAAAATCCCCTTTAACTACCCTTAACTTTTTTTTTTTAAAAAAAACATTCTTAGTTTGTAGAGGATTTTCATCATCTGGCCACACTTTTAGGTTGGTGCCTCTCTTCTGCGTTGGGTTTTGGGATGTGTGTTCTCCTCTCAACTTTGACAAGGGCCCTGCTTAATGAGTGTGTTAAAGAAAACTCCCTGGCAGTTATTTGCACTGCTTCTCTTTTTTATCTCATCAAATAATTTATGCTTATTCTAACAGAATATATATACACAGACACACACATACACATATATGTATGTATGTGAAAGAAAAGGAAGACTTCCTTTCTTGTTCAGCCATCTTTCCTATCAGACCCTCAGGTCATGGGCTTGAATCTATCTTTGTCTCTGATCTTCTGGTAATCACATCCCCTCCCTGGCCATTTTGAATTCAGAGTGCTATGGGTCCCCTCTCCCAGGATTCTTATGGCATTGCCACCCATCAGGCACCTCTTCCTTTTCCTTTGTTTGTGGAGAATTAGATACGAAGTGGTACTTTGCCACGTTACATGTTTTATCTTCTGAAAGATGAACTTCTCAGTAAGAGAAGACAAGAATTGATCAAATGCTCAGCTTTCGGTATCTGCTATGACGGTGGCTCTCCATCACGTGAGCTGAGAGACAGAGTGTGCTAATGTCATGGTGGGATCCATCTTTTCCCCATCTTCCCTTTTCTCCCCAGCTCCTGCATAACGGTGACACATCTCCTCTTCAGTACAATAATAAGCAAGGAAAGAGGGTCAGAGAGGGAGTCCTGAGAAACTACTGGAAAATTCTGGGCACACTTACCTTGTGTCAAGTGTCTGAGCTAAGATGTGAAGACAGCTCACCATTGTAGCAGAATCGTTCCCTAAAATCAAAAATATCACCTGTGACTCCCCAAAGCATTCAGCCTGTCATTTAAACACAATCTTCTCAATAAGCATAAAACAGCCCAGCTTTATTAACCACCAACACACAAAGTGCCAGGCCTCTGGTTCGGGGCCAAAGCATTTATCTCTGGCCTGACACATCGCTTCATGATGGAAGTTAGACGCAGAGCTTAAAGCATTCATTGGCGTGGAAAATCTGAGCCGTTCAAGGGGGAGAGAGGGGTTTATCATACTTCAGACCAACTTGCTATGGCAAATTTAGGTGCCACCTTAGTCCTAAGGCTCAGCTTGTCTGCAGGAGCCACAGATGAAGGCAAAACACAAGTTCAGGATAATTACAGAGGGTGAAGCCTTTAGCAATACTTCTCTTACCGAAGAGGGAAATCCTATGTCGAACAAGAGCAGCGAGTTTGCAGAACAGGCTGAAGTAGAAAAGAATGAAAGTCAGAAAGGGACAGAGATTCAAGGAAGACTCATTTGTACCCCACCCCTTGGCCCCTGTGCAGTTAAACAAAGTGCCTAGTACAGCACCCCAGAAAGATGCACCGTGTTCCCCTCAAAGAATCCTCTGGACCACACTAGGACAACATGTGGTTCCCACTGTCTTGCTGGAGAATCACGAGAGGTACCTTGCAGGCAGAAAACAATCCTTCTGCAACAAGTACCATGTTTTGCAATGAGCCACCTGTTGCAAACCACCTCTTGCTATAGCGTACTACGTGTTGAAAGGTTCATTTGTATAACATTCATGGATAAACGAGGATTCTGGAAGGAAGCATGATTTTTCCATTACTGCAGTGGATTGCAGGCCCTTTTTGTAGACTTCACTAGGGGGAACAGGGTGTGAGGCCTTAGTTGGAGGTGCGCAAGATGGTGGGATTGGAAGAAAGTTAAAGGTTCAGGTATGGGCTATACTGTGCTGAACCAGAAACATTTCAAGAAATGGCTTTTCTCGGACATCTCCATTAGCCTATATGCCTGACTGGGTTGCTGTCCTATCTGTGTCTTTGAAGCTCGGAAATCCCATCCGCTATGCTTTTGTGTTTTTTGACCCTATTCCATGCTTTCACCCATATTGTCTACCACGGAACCCCTTGGAGTCCAGTGGTGTCTTACTGTTTTACTTTCCACAGTGCCTAATAGAGGGCTTTGTGCAGTTAGCAAAGAGCCTGTAGATGTTTCTGAACACGCTCCTGATAGCCCCTGTCTAGGGGTACTATGGCCATCGTTTGACCTGTGTTGCTAAAGTTCTTGGGAGGAGATTCCTCAGAACGCTGACATTACTTGATATTGGCACAGCTAGGTAAGAACTTCGCAATCCCTTCAGAAAGCAGTCCTTCCTGGTGGAACAGAAAGAGGGGAAGTAAAATAAAATCACCTGGTACAGGCCATGGGATGCCAAGGTGAGACCTAGCTGAAGTCCTTCCCAAGATCTTCTTAGAAGTCATGGGTGTCTTGCCCCACACAGGGCAAAAGTCTTTAGGGGGCAGCTCAAATAGAGAAGAAATCCATCCAAGTGTTGGTGGGGATGAAAATTTGTTCACCTCTAAATGGTTTTCAATGAATACCCTGAGCCTTTCTGGGCTGTCTACTGGACACCACAGCCAAAGTCTCTGCCGGTTAGTCATTTGTTTTTGCAGTGGAAATAAGTTGGAAACACTGGCCTAGAGCTTAAGAGAGCTCAGAATAAGTTAACAGAAATTTGGCAGCCAGCGAGCGTGAAATTAAATATGAACTGCTGCTTCTTTTCCCTTCCCCGGATGTTTGTTTTTTTTTCAGAGTTATGTATCTGATGAAAACTCATGGAGTTGGCGGAGATCCTGGAGGAATATGAGGTTCTGTGGCTCTGCCAGGACTAGCTGGGCTGTCGTGGTGAAGCGACCTCATCCCGTTCTGTGTTTTAGCTTTCTCATCTGTTGTCAGCGACTAATCACATGACCCTTTTAGTCTGTAGAATTAGGGGCTGATAAACTCAGTTATTTCTGGCAAAATGCTTCAAAATGTACCCACTCTGTATAAAGACAAAATAACATTTTTCTAACTCAAGCAGATCCTTGGGCTGTTTGATCCTAATACAAACGTGGCTCCCCTTGCTGTCAGAAGTGCTTTCTCAGGTATGTCAAGGCCGGGGCCTGAAATTTCCAAAGGCCCTTTTTTGTTGCCTGTGGGACCCACGATTTAAGCAGAAGCACTGTCCTTCACCCAGAGTTATGAGGGGCCAGGGTCCCCAGGCGCCTCTCTCTCATCTCAGAATTTGAAGGTGATAAATTAAAGAGATCCCAGGGGAGAGATTCCGGAAAGCACAGGTAAATTGCATCAGATGCAGAAGAGGTGGGGTATGGGTGAAGGCTGGGAACAAAAGGGGTCTGGAAATGTGAGCACGTTCAGTGCCGATATGGCCACTTCTATGGGAGGGCGGCGGGCACATTGGTGGATCTGAAGCTATTTGCAAGGCCGATCAGCGAGCTCCAGCTTGTATTCCAGCTGTGACAAATGGTGCCCGGCTGAACAAATGTTACATTTCCATGAATTAATACCCTAAGAAAAATAGATGAAGAGAACAGACACACCTGCCCTCTGTTGGCTTATCTGAGTATCTCACTTGGCTCTTCATTCCCTTAACTTCTTACAAAAAAACACTGGTGTGTCATGAAAATATCTAGGAAATCTTGGGTCAGTAACTGATTCTAAGTGTATCTCATTTTGACATCATGCGCTCCTCCCTGCTTAACAAATATTAATATAAGAAGTAATTACTGTGTAGAGAAAATGGCACTCGATCTGGATAGAGAGGGCTATGCTTTCATTCTTGCCCTAACTTACTACCTGGGTCACTTTAGGCACTGGAGTGAACCTGCCCAAACCTCAGTTTCCTCATCTGCAAAATGGAGATCATAACACACAGGTGGTTCTTGGAATTTAAAGCATTGTGGTGTTTCACAATGATATTTCCACAAGTGGGCAATAACTTGTGCATATGAAAAATCGAGCTCACTGCTCAGCCATGCGGTGCTTGATAAATGTTAGCTAAATCCTAAGGTTGCATATCCTCCCAAAGATGGTGATATTCAATGGCTGGGCCCTTATAAAATATAAAGTACATTGTTCACCATCAGTGGATGCCAGGGAAAGGACTGATAGACTGCCTTTATTGCAGTCCTTAACTCTTTGCCATTTAGAAGTCTAATCCATCCCTTGTCATTCGTAAATCAAATACAGAGAACCTGAGGCATAGTGGTATCCACCTGTAGCCTGATCATGAAGCACCTGCTTTGTTCTCAGCTCTGCTGAGGCATCCACGTGTCACGGCTAGTGGAATAAGAAGGGAAGCTGGTGCTTTTGATGAAAATTTGTTTCCTGTTAGGAATTTAACTTGAATTATGTCACTCTAGATTTCAAATCTCAGGTCATCCACATCAGGACTTGTAAGATCTGATTCCTTAAAAAAAAATTAAGCTTAAAAAGCCTGAGAAGAATGAGATTGAAAACAGTATTAATCCGTTTCTTCTCAGCGTTGTGTGTTTGCTTTTCCCAAGCTTCAGAATTACCTTCTCCTTTTTCTAAACGTTATTTCAGGATAGAAGCTGACCTGAGTATATAAGTTTCCCCAAGCCCTACTGATACCCCCAAACAGTGCACCTCTCTTGGTTGCCAAAATAATATACAGATAAGTGTGAATAAAGTCACTTTCAAAACCAAGATGATAACCAAAACCTCTGAGCTACCAATCATCAGGCCACAGTTCATTTCTCCAAAAGATGCACCATGGAAGCCCCAGGAGTCTGGGGTTTTACATAAATCACATCAGCACTGTGACCTTATCTTCTGTAGACTCACCTGGCCACCATTTCTTTCTCTTTATGAGAGGCATACCCGCTGCTGCTAAGGGGCTTCAGAGGGGACGAGAGGAAGTAGAGGCGGTGATTGGTAAAGTACTGGTCAACCAGTGGGAGGAGAACCTGAAAGAACCACCAGAGATGAACTTCTAGGAGGCTGGCCAAAGCCCTCCCTCTGGTTCCTTTGAAAAAGTTCATTCTTAATGAGCAAAAAGACTCTGAACGCAAAAAGACTCTGGTCTTGGAATTTCTAGGAAACTCTACCCTGTGAATCCCAGTTTCCAAAACATTTTTTTTCTTCTATGCCTGTAACCAGAGGCCTTAGAAATACGTGAAGGGATCGCGCAGGACACTGACTAAGGGCCCAAAGAAATGCACATCCTGAATCAACATTTTCAGGGGCGTCCTGTAGGACATCTGCACTCAGATGTGGCTTCTTGGGCATGGCATCCAACAGAATATTTGAGGCATGGCCCAGCACTACTGGACTTGACCATCCTGTCTCTGCTTCTCAGAGCATGGCTACCCCAGAGTGTCACTTGTATTTAGTCCTCTGAGTAGGGTTATGTGGCTGAGACAGCTCACTGGCACCCAGATTCGTGCTTCCCTTCTTTCTCTTAGCAGTAGAAATCCCCGTGTTTTAGCTGGGCATGGGGTCACCCAGTTAAAGCATGCATTATACACCTCCCTTGCAGCTAGCTGAGGCTGAAATGATTAAGTTCTAGCCACTTAATAAAACAACTTTTATTAAACTTTAGAACTTTAATAAAACAACCGCTTGCCCTCCCCTATCCTTTCCCCCTTTCTCACAGATGTGGTACAGGTGAGTCTGGACCACTGTCAGGGACCACATCTTAGGAGATGAGAGAGCATCAAGAGAGGAAGAACCCGAGTCCCTGGGTGATGGCGTGGAGCAGAGCAGGCTGCTTACCTCCTCGGACCACCCACCTGCCTCAGGACCTTTCCACAACAGAGAAACACATGTCCATCTCATCAAAGTCATTACTGGAGTTTTGGATATCTTTGTTGGATCTGCTTAACTTGTACCCTAAATTGTACAGATCCCAAGAAGAAGGTAATCCAGTTAAATGCAGAGAGTCACTTACTTTGGCAAAGAATTTGATCTCCTGGTCATGGGGAGACTTTTCAGTTTTCCCACTGCTGACAATGGCTTCTACAAAGACAAAAGTGACACAAAGTTGGCCAGAGCTAAAGAAAACAAAAACAAAAAGAGTCACAGCATTAAAGAAACAGAGCAGCTTTTCGTCATGAAAAGGCCATTTGATTTTACCATGGAAATTTAAATTTCGATTTAAAATATCTAATATTTTACAAAGTACTTTATAATTGTGAGGGTTGCTTATTTCTTGTGTCAACTGTCTAGGGTTTACTACTCTTTACTGATAAGAAGGCAGCTTCAGAGAGGTTGAGTCATATGCTCACAGGCATAAAGCAAAACGATGGAAAACTTAGAAGAGGATGAGTTATGTGAAAAATGACAAATGATTCAATCAAACCCAGAAGGGAAACCAAAGACAAAACTGATTTTTTTTAAGTGTGTGTGGGGGGGAAATCTCAGCCACTGTGTCCTTCCCTAAACCATATGTTTAAAAGAATCATGAACAGCTACAGTATGAAAGCATCGCTCTTCATAAAAGGAATATCTAATTCCTTTTGGTATTATGAGAAGCACACATTTTTCTGATATTTCACAATGATACTTACCCAAATGGGCAATAAACTCTTGAGCAGAATCAACATATTTCAGGATCTTCTTCAAAAACTTATAGGCAAACCTCTTTTCCATGGAGGAGGCATCCAGCTCCATATCCTTGATACCTCTAGATTGGAAATGGGTAAACCCCAGGGAGTAACAGAGATAACAATGTGACTTTGGTGCACAAGCACTTTTCTCCATGTCAACTCTGCTTTCCAAATGTTGATGGCTATTCTGGTTTAGTGACCTGACTCATCATTTGACTCATTTCCCCTTGCCCTTGAAACCTGCCTCTGTGAGCATGCAACACCTGAGCTACAATAATTTCTGAAAAGATTTTTCAGAAAGATCTTTGTCATTCATTCAACAAATACTGAGCTGGGGATAAATCAGAGATACAAACAAGAATCCCTGCGCTCATGGAACTTACGTGCTTGCTATAAACAGGTACAAACGCTACATACAACGAAATATAAATTATCTGGGGACTTCCTTGGTGGTCCAGTGGTTAAGAATCCTCCTGCCAATGCGAGGGAAACAGGTTCAAGCCCTGGTCCGGGAAGATCCCACATGCCGCGGAGCAACTAAGCCCACGAGCCACAACTACTGAAGTCCGTGTGCCTAGAGCCCGTGCTCCGCGACAAGAGAAGCCACCGCAATGAGAAGCCCGTGCACTGCAACGAAGAGTAGCCCCCGCTCGCCACAACTAGAGAAAGCCTGCACGCAGCAACGAAGACCCAACGCAGCCAAAAATAAAATAAATTAATTAAAAAAAATTATCTGGAATGCTGTAAGTTAATAAGTTTTGTGAAAAAAAGAAAAACTAAAGCAAGATGAAAGGGCCAAGAGTGCCTGAAGTGGCGTTGAGCAGACTGTCGTGTTAAATCAGTGCTGGGCTTATTGGAAGGATGACACTGGAGTATAGGCTTGAAGGAGGTGAGCCATAGAGACATCAGGGGAGAAAGCTTTCCAGGCATGGGGAGCGGGGGTGCAGAGGTCCTGAGTGGGAGCATTCATGCTGAGTTGAGGCCAGCGTGGAGGGATGGAAGTGAGCAGGCAGTCCGAGGGGCGTGGGGTAGGCGGTGGAGACAACCATCAGGGTGCCGTGGGCCGTCCTTAGCATTTTGCTTTTGCTTTGAGACGGGAAGCTATTGAAAGTTTTGAATAGAGGAAACGACATGATATGACTCACACTGTAACAGAATTACTCTAGTTGCTAGGATTAAAATTGACTGAGGGCAAGGATTCAAACAGGGGCCCAGGAAGGAAGCCCTTTCAGCAATGGCAGTGACAGCACGAAGGGTTTGAGAAGTGGTCAGATTCTGGGTATCTTAAGGGGAGAACCATCAGGATTTCCTAAAGGATTGGATGTGGGTTGAGGGAAAAAGAGAGGAGTCAAGGATTTTGGCTTGAGCATCGGGAAGAACGGGCTGTCATCAAATGATGGGGAAGTTGAGGATGGAGCAGGTCTGAGGCATGGATAGCGGGAACCTAGGGTTTCTCCTTGGTGACAAGGATGCTGCCGCCTTATCAGTACATCCAAGTGCCCGCCACAGGCTCTGGCTCAGGGTAAACCACTACAGGGGTGTGTTTGCTGAATTCAGTGATCTTTTTCCTTTCCCCCCCTATTTCCTTGATTCCCTTCTTATAGTAAAGAGGAATTTTTCACTTCTGTGAGCAAGTTATTTATTGGCAAATCACAGTCTGCATGCATCTTGGTGTTAAGAACAGGATTAAAATGACGGTGGGAGTCTTTCTCAAACGCTTCCCCAGAGGCTGTCTCCTGCTGCCTGACCTTTCCCACTCAACAATACAGCAAATAGATTTTGTTATTTTTTCATATGAGCTACAATAGAAATATTTGTATAGATTTTTATTTAGCTTTCTGTCATTCAGTGGCAAAAATTCTGTAGGATACTAAAAGAAGAAACAGCAGCTGGCTCAGCAGACATTTCTTTCAGGAGGAACGGCTTATCGAGGTGGGGACACTGCCTTGTTTTTCGTTCTACAAAGGACACAGCAAGCACAGCCCATCACCGACACCTGACCAGCGGGGAAAACAGGTTCTACCTTTAACACTTAAGCAGCCCAGACCATCCTCACCTAAAACATTTGTCTAGATGATTCTGACAAACATAAGTTTGAGATAAAGTCTTAGGAAATCATGATTCATTCAGTCTCTCCGGCAGAGTTGCCATCTTTGTTCAAAGGTTGTTGATGTCACTCACCTTCCCTATTGTTATTATGGCATTTCATTAAATATCACATAAAACAAAAAGTACAAGTGTGAAGAGAACTGGTGATTCTGCAAGAACTAAGCTGTATATTTTGCACAGACCTGCGATTGTAAGTTTCCAAATACAGAGTTTCTGAATTAGGCGTGAGTGAGACAACCGTAAAAGATAGGGAGGAAATTGAAAAAAAAAACCCAACAACCCCAGAATACTGCATTTACATTGTTTTGTATGTACCTTAATTCTCTTAACTGTACCTTAACTGCTCTTTAGCCCAATTTCAAGAGCTTTGAGGATGCATTATGGATGTGATTTATAATTCCAATCAATAAAACAACCAACAAAGATGAGATCTGGGGGCCTATGGTACAAGATTTGTGAATGAATGCATGTGTGTTTGTCTTAATTAAAATTAAATGTTTAAGGTACAGATGTATAATTTGTCACGATTCTTTGCTGTAACTGATTTTTAGAAATTGATATCGACCAGTCTTATTTACGTCGGAAGAGAGGGCTTCATGCTCCAGAATAAACATCTATTCATTTCAAAAGACTCAACCGCTATCCTTACTCTGATCTGCTTTGCAGGCAGGTGATCAAATATCTAGAGCACGAGAGACCACACAAGCCTGCCCCTGCCCCGCTAATGTCACCTGGAAGACGACTTACCTAGAAACCACAACGCCGTTCACTTGGAGGAACTTAAACAGGTCCTGTGCCTTCTCCCGGTCCCTGAACTTTTCCTTGGCAGTCAAGGTGTCATATGGTACCAAAAGAGGGTGACTGCCATCACCTGGGGTCAGTAAAGTGAGAGATGACACAATAGGTGGCTCTTCCTTTGCACTTCTGGGAAGACACACCTGCCCCCCAGCTCACCTTCTGCGGGAGATGCTGTGAACCTAGCTCACCTTTGCTCTCCAGCTCCAGCTTCTTCTTCTTGGCCCAGATATTGTGATAGTTCTCAGCTATCACCTCCACCATCCCCTGTGTCCCACCAAGGAGACGACAGTCAGAGAGAAAGCAAGCAGGAAAAATGGGTTCATATCTGCCCCGCTATTTCAGGCAGCCTCGGGGACAGAGCACCACCAAATGCTAATGGCACACTGCTGAGTGTCTCCCATCATTAATTAGTCTGTGCTTATGCACCTCATTAGTTTTATATCCTCCCATACACAAAGAAAATAAATTCTAATTCTGTCCTTTTCTGGTAACTTATTATCTTGGCAGTTTGATGCATTTCTGAGAAACGTACATTTCCGTTGGAAACTGCATTCTGGTGACACTTCATTTGTCACAGGAGTTAAGTATTTTACTCCTGACCTGAGATAGGGAGCTGGGAGTGGGGGTCAAGCAAAACTCTAGGATCCTCCAAAGCCTTTAGCTTAGCAAACTAAAAATAATCACACGTTGGAGAAAACTGCTGCACATTAAGATTTCTCAAATAGAATGCATCTTTATAAGGTTCATAAAATAGTGACCCGGAATGAAGGGTGTACTTTGGAAAGAAACTTTCTTTAAGGTCCAAAGAGTCGGTCGGATGGACTCTCTGAGGAGTAACGGCCTCAGGCTGGGGCCGGTCATGGTCACTGACATGTGCACAGGGGAGGAATGGGGGTGAGGAAGCTTAACTCTTTAATTTCATCCTCTTGGGTGTAAGTCCCTAAATCCTACAATGATGACTTGTCTGTATCACCAAGGGCAACTCAGGTGAATCCACTACGGGATATGCGATTGTCCTCAAGGTTGGGGGGCCCGGTGTGAGCAGTCCAGCACCCCAACCCAGGGGTCACCTCGTACATTTTCTCCTAGTTGTTAATAGCTTTGTTACTAGTTATTTCTCCTGGCTGTTATAAGTTCTGTTTTGGGTTTTCGTACCGTTAATTTGCTGTTCGATCTTCCTTCTATTGAGTCATGACCTGCTATGATGTCTCTGGAAGAAGCGCAAAGCCTCACCTTCTCAGACTGTTGGTTAATTCTGCTGCGACTGTGTCAGATGAGTGGCCTCTGCTCGTTGTGGCCCTCTCTAATTTTGATATTTCAGTGGTGATATGTTTTAGGCATTCTTCCCCCTCGCCCCTTTCTAAAAAACTCTTTGGAGGGTAATATGCCCTGCACTTGAGGGGTTTTAGAAAGTCCGTTACGCTGTTCTGAAAGTATCAACACTGACCTGGAGCTCTCTGGAGAGCACAACGTTGGAGAGATCCAGGGGAGCAGGGCTGTAGCTGTTGCCCTAGGAAAGCAAAGGCAGAATCACTGGGTTTCCCGTTACTTGCCTTATTCTTATCAGCATCCCTGACTTCAGTGGCCAAAGATATGTCCCGCAAGATTCCCAGGGCTCAGTGGTGGTGGGCCTCATCTCTGATACCCTGGGGATAGCTTTCCCAGATTCTCCATGGGTTCTACTGGCCTACTGTTGGCCTCTGGGCGTGATGGTCATACCTGGCTGGCCTGGGACACGCTTCGAAGCTTCTCATTTTCCCGCTGTTGAAATAGGGCTTCTCCCTCTTTGGTCCTGTCTACCGTCCAGCCCACAGCCAGCATGGTTTTCAGGGACTCTCTGGCAGGCCAGCGATAAATTTCCTTCTCCTGGAAGAACATTGGAGCGGAAGAGTTGTGCAGGGCACGCCCCGGCACTGTGGCTGGCTTGTCTCCCGGAAGAGAGGCTCTCCCACCGTGGAGGGGGGCTAAGTGGTTCCAACTTCCTCTCACTGGGTCAGAATACCCTCTGCAGCATCCCATCTGAAACATGTCATCCGTCTTTCTGAGGTTTTTAAGTATAGGACCCCACGGTCTCCTGCTTTTAGAGGGAATGTGCCAGACATATCCACAGTTTGTGGAGAAAGCAGAGCAAGAACAGGAGAATGACTTCTTCCCTCCCCCCACCCCACAGCGCTGCCACCTCTGCCTCCTCTGTGCCCCGCCCACTGCACAAGCGTCGCCTGTCCTGGACCCACTCCTTTCTCTCCAGAGTGACTTCTGTTCTCTGGTAGGTACTTAAGATGGGACACGTCAAAATGCATTTGCACAAAGCTCTCCTCGGAGCATGGGAAATAGACTTTCTTAGATTTAGAATTCTCTTTTGAGCCATGCACAATTTTATAACTGGTCAATATGCACATAAAGATACACATGTCATCCTTTACCTGTGACACTAGGTCTAAGGCCTACAAGGAACTCTTACTGATCGCAAGATAGGAATTCAGAGTTGAGTTGAACCAAATTTCATAATTTAAAAAAAAACACAAACAAACCAAGAGACCTGTCCACGTTTCCCTGGGGACTCTCTTCTCTATTCTTTTTATCCGTCATGATTGGAAGTCCTTTCTATCTGAATTTTCTCCAACAATGCAAGTCCCCCTGCTCCCTGCAACAATCTAACAGAAGCCCTTCCTAGTTCAGTTACAAGTGAAACACAAATGCATCTTGGCCCAGCCTCTAAGTGCTGACTGGTGCTTCTCTCTCCAATGGGCTTTCAGAACCAAACAGCAGAATGGGAGGCTGGGTTCTCAGAAACCAGTCTTGAGGCTGTGGCCCATGGGCCAGCTCCTGAGGAGTCTGCCAAGTCCCGGAAAGTCTCTAAGGAACTGGATGGTGAATGTGCCCTCAACTCCTCTGCCATCTGATATAATTCCCAGTGAAGGGAAATTAGCATGGCCTGGTCCTTACCTTCTCTGTTAATGTCTTGAAAGGCCTGATCAATGGATGGGTCTTCACATTTTCATCCAGGGAAATTCCGTATTTCCATCCATTCTGACTCTGTAGAAATGTTCTCAGTTCAAATATCCTTGGCACCCAGAGAGCCCCGCTATGTGACCCACATCCCAGCTTCAATTTTCACTGAACAAATAGAACAATGGAATGTGACAGAGCTTGGAAATTTCCCTCCAAAATGTCTAATTGATCCTTTAGGGCTGTCAGGCTCTCTGCCCCCTGAATTTTGAACCCTGCTCCTTTATTTCTTCTCGTTTTAGTTGCTGTCCCCTCCACTTACTCGCTTGTGTTTCAGGCCCACTACAGACAGAAGTATGCTTCAAAAGACCTGAGAACGATGCTATTCAGAACAATGTGTCACAATCACAGGCAAGGACAGACGTCAAGGCTGAAGGCTTGTGAGTATTGGACCTACTGGCCACGGCATGGAGGAGGCTGATTTGGTTTGCACCCCTTGCCCGCCAACCCCAGAGCAAAGCTCTAGCAAGGCATGTTTCTAGAATCATAGAGGTTTAAGAATTTCAAAAGTCATGCAACAAACATTGGTTGAATGCCTATGACAGTAGGTGCCAAACTCTGTCCCAGGCACGGTGGATACAGAGATAAATAAGGCTCTGTTTTCCATAACCTCACAGCCCAAAGACTTCTGGTTGCTCTTTCTCAGCCTCTGCCAATGTCCCCTTGTTAATGTGGCTGTTTCTCAAGTTTCTGGCCCTTCTCAAGGAACACTGTCCCTGGGGGATATAATCTAGGCCTATGGTCCCTAAGTGGACTAACCCAAATCAGCATTTCCAGCCCAGATCTCTCTCCTAACTTCCATACCTATTTAAGCTCTGCTTGGATGGCCATAGGTACCTCTCAACAGTTCTGAAACAGCACCTGGAATTTCACTTCTCCAAATGGCTCTTCCTCTCAGGTTCCCTGTATCTCCGTGAACAGCACCAGCTTACATTCACTTTTCAAGCCGGAAATGCGGGAACCTTCCTTCTCTGCACTCTCTCATGTGTGTTCAACCTCCCAGACCTATTGGTCTGCCCCTCCTTCACTTGCCAGTGCTTTAGCTCAGGCCACCGTCAGCTGTCACCTGGATCACTGCAACGGCTTCCTATGCGGTCTCCCTGTCTCTAGTCTTGCTGTCTCTCGCGGCTTCCATTTTCTACACCACTGTCAAGTGATTTTTATAAAATACCCTGCTTGGGGCACTCTGCTGCTTTAAACATTTCTGATTCCCAGCTGCCATCATGGTAAAAATCCAAATTATTTCTGGCTTCTACTGCTGCAGCGAAGATCTCGTTGGCCCTCTAGGCTCATGTCCTGCCCTTCTTCCCCCGCCCTACTCCGTGACCCCAATGTATTGAACCAAGCTCCCCTAAAGCCACCACACTCTCTTGCTTCTCGGGGTCTGCACCCACTGCTTCCATGGCCTGCAGTGCACTTGCTCCCCTGTGCCTAAACAATGGCCCCTCATTCATCACACCCTGTAGGTGTCAGCAGCTCAAGGAAGCATTCCCGGACCCTCCCTATTGGGTTGGGGTCTCTTCCTGTGTGCTCTCCCCCCGTGCTCATGTCCACCATGGCACGGCACAACCTGTATAATGGCTGCTTTACTTGGTTTCTCCCACCGATTGTGGGGTCCTTGAGGGCAGGGGAAAATACCCTTTTCCTGTCATATTATCAATGCCCACCTGGCAAGGGTGAGCAAACTGAAGCTTCCAGGCTAGTGGATGAGAGAGATTCATCAAATACCACGCCAGTAAATGCATAGTTGGTAACTGGTATATATAAATGTATAACTGTTGCAAATCCAACTATATAAGACTGCTATAAAAATACTGGGAAGGAAAAGAGCAAGGTGCTAAGAGGGCCTATATCTGAGAAATCTGGGAAAGAGGCGTCCTAGGAATTCACACTTGGACAGATTTTGAAGGAGGAATTGGTGAATGGTGTTTTCACACGTGCGAGTGCAGATGGGTACCTGGCTCAGACAGAGGACAGATTCAGGCATATGCAGAGAGTGTGTGTGTGTGTGTGTGTGTGTGTGTGCGTGTGTGTGCGCGTGCGTGTGAGAGAGAGAGAGAGAGAGAGAGAGAGAGAGAGAGAGAGAGAGAACGAGCCTAAATGAAGGGGATATGGCTGGAGGGCAGAGGGTGAAGGGAGAGATGAGGCTAGAGATGGTAGCAGAGACCAGATTAAGCAGTACCTATCAGGCCATATTAAGGATTTTGAGGTTTACATGAAAAGAGTCGGAAGTTATTAAGGGATTTTAACAAGGAGAAGGGGCTGGGTTGGAGCACATGACCCATTTGGGAGAATCTGACCAAATTTGCATACTGAAACCATCACTTGCCTGTAGCGTGAAGAACAGACTGGAGAAAGTGCACGTGGGCAGACTAGTTAGAAGGTTATCACATTGTCTGGGTGAAAGATGAGAGCGGCTTGGACTAAAACCACAGCATGGGCACAGAGAGAACCATTCAAATTCAAAAGCGACTAAGGAGGTAAAATGCACATGGCTTAGGGATGGATTGGATATTGCGATGTATTCCTGTGTTATCATTGGCTGCTTTTGTTCTACACCAGCAGAGATGAGTAGTTGCAGTGGAGACTGTCCAGCCCACAAAGCCTAAAATGTTTACTCTCTGGCCCTTTATAGAAAAAGCATGCCAACCTCTGCTCTAGAATCATGAGTATTAGCCCATTCTACAGATACAACGATTGGTGTCATCATGAGCTCTAAACAGGGGTTCAGGAAAGAATCAGAGCAGAGGCTGAGCCAGGGCTTCAAGCTGTCCCTCATCCAGGGTGCATCCAGGCAGGTGGTTTCTGCGGCCTTGCTGTGGAGACAGGTCCACCGTTACGGGCTGTAAGCTGCAGCTGGGCAAAGGCCCAGTGCTTAACTGGCTGCCCACAGGACTCCGAGATGTCTTTGGCATTCCTCCCCATGTGCCTGCCAGCATTAAAGGGCTGACAGAGCAATTAAACTTATTAGCAGCCTGACCTCATGTGGTGAAGAATTTTAAACACCAGCTGGACAGGCTTACTAATAAGGGAGAGTCTGGAAGTTCCAGCACTGCCTGCCACAGGAAGCCGTGTGTCCTCCCTAGAATAAAATTCAGCTTGCTGGCAAAATGCAAGGGTAAAGCTTTCCATTCAATTTTCCCTTCTTCCGACACTACATTCAAAGGAAACATTTAATAAAAGCCACCGGTCCCACGTTAAGCCTTTATGTCAAACACACGCAAGCCTGTGCTTGGGCGCCGACTCCGGGAAATGCAACGTGACGACAGACGTTAACACTCCCAGAAGCGATCATTTTCTTGAGACACAGAAAGCCGCAATCAGCAACTGCCCCCGCCCATTTCTCTGATCTCCACCAACCCTGGGAAATTGCCGCTCAGAAATAATGAATGCCGTTAGCATGGCGAGTCTGTCACTTGGACAAGTCAGGCAGACTTCCAGGATTGGACCCTTTCATGTTCTTGGGCTGTTGTTTTGTTTTGTTTTTTTCCCATGACAACTGTCGGTTGGATGATGATCCCTACCTTATCACAGGCCCATTTATCATGCGAGTGCTCAGCATACTTGGTGACGATGTATTCCAATTTTTCAGGCAAGGAGAAACTGTGAAATGAGGGGGAAAATAAAATTACAACCTCCCCAAGCACTTCAGTCACATGTGCCGAAAAGATGGCCAGAGCTAACAATCAGCCATCAGGAGTTGCATGTGGTCAACCAGCTAACCCCAG
Source organism: Physeter macrocephalus (assembly GCF_002837175.3). NCBI lineage: Eukaryota > Metazoa > Chordata > Mammalia > Artiodactyla > Physeteridae > Physeter > Physeter macrocephalus. The sequence goes on along the minus strand of NC_041224.1, from coordinate 104,862,567 downwards.
ATGTGAAGTGGGACCCCAGACGCAGTGACCTTCCTGAGCTCAAAGCATATCCAGGACTAGGTCACAGACACACCCATGGCTAATCAGAGGGCGTCTCTGCAGCAGCCTCTGCTTCACAGGTGGCCTCCCTCCAGCTGCTCTGGGTTCCCTTGGCTCCTAAGAACCGCTTTGGCTCCTGGGCCAGACCTGTCCGGGTTAGACCGTGAGAATCCCTTCATCCAAAGACACTGTCCTGCCATCTCACAACACCGATCTGCGGATGGCAGAAGTGGGTAGCTACCGGACCAAATGATACAAAATAGTGCTTGTCTACCTTTTGCGGTTTGGTGATTCATGTTTAAATACTAAAATCATGGCAACCCGGTAGACACACCTGTCAGTTCTGTTAGCCCTGCAGCTTTTGCCCCTTCTGTTGGCAATACGCCTCCACTTCGCTTTAAGGAATAGGTCTTCCTGACTTGCGTGCAGTCTTATGTGAACTGTCTCTGAGGATTGGCTCTGACGAGGCCAGTCAGACTCACTCTTCCTGGAATTTGAATCTTTTTTTTTTTTTTATTGGCTGCACTGCACGGCTTGTAGGATCTCAGTTCCCCGACCAGGGATTGAACCTGGGCCACAGCAGTGAAAGCACTGAATCCTGACCACTAGACCGCCAGGGAACTCGGAATATGAACCCTCAGTGGAGTGAGACCAGGACAGCAAACTCTTCAGGGTGACTGCCTTAGTTGCTGCCCTTGCTGAGGCCTGCTTAGTCAGCCTTTCACTAGGTTTTAATAATGACCCCACATCCTTGCAATAAGGCCCTTTTCTGTTGAAGTTCTGGTCACAGTACCCATTATTCATATTACTCAAAGAGCCATACTGATGTCAGAGGTCTATTAGAAGAAATCAGAACTCTCAAAAAAACAACGAATGAGTCATCATTAGCACACCATTGCTTGAGTACCGCATTGTCTCATAATGTTTATAAAAGCGTCCAAGTGATCACACCTTTTGTCCTCCTTCAGCACACTTAACGTTTTCATAGGGCCAAGTTCTCCAAATCAATACCTGCCTTCCCTTTGGCCTTAGCTTGAAGGCTCACCACAGCCCTTACCTCTTCCTTACAGCAGGTTCAATTCGGTTTCCCATCATCCGCTCAGCTCAAGGCTCTGCTGATGGAATATGTATCTAATTTTCCCAAAGATGAATTTTATATGTTATCACAAGCTGACAGCTCTGGGGAAGGGCTCAGGCTATGGCTCTCATCTGAGAACTACTGCCATAAAACATAAGTCCAAGGGGCTCACAGAGGATGCCTTCTTTTCCCTTCTCATTCTACAGCAGTTTTGGAGCTTTTCGTTGAAACTGCAGCTGGAGATGAAGCCTGTATGCCCCACGACCCATAATCATAATTGAGGTCGTACCGCCAAAGGCAAAATTGAGCAGATCTTGTCTAATACTTTGTCCGTGGCCTAATCATCACCAGTAAGGAATGCTGGAGAATCAGGGGGAGAAATGAAAAAGCGCTACTGTAGAGTTTTTCCAAAGATCCAGCATCCGCTGGCAAAGAGCAGGTCCAATCGCTCAAATAAGGACCCCATGTTGTTCTGCCTTCACACCCTGAAGTCCTGCTGGAGCTCAGCTGAGTGTTATTTATGGAGATGTTTTGATGTATGATGTTATTAGTACTGTACAGGCCTAATTCACAAAGAGCAAAGATTTTGTCAAAAAACTCATTAATAAATTAATTGCATCATTTGTCAGGGTTCTTGCAGTGCCTCAGGTGACACATGTGGAGAGCATCCACCTCTTACAATAAATAAACCAACCCCACCCTCCAAAAAAAAAAGCCCAGAATATAATAATACAGCATATAATCAGATATGGATGGATTCATCTTTCAGGAGTTGAGGACAAAATCTAGCACCTAATGTGACTTGTAGTGTCAAGGGACATGATGAACCATGTTGGCAGGAGGGAAGGAAGAGAAGCTTAAATTTCTGGCTACCTTCTGAAAGAGAAACACTGGCCACGGGGCAAAATCTAGGACCAGCTTAGAGATGATTCTGGACTCACTTCATGGTGTTGATAGGCTTGGGGTCGAAGTTGCCATCTGCGTCCACTGAGATCTGTTTCTCCAATGTGGCTGAGATTCTGGTATCTAAATAGTCTGGTGGCAAGGCCCCAGCTATAGCACTGAGACAGGGCAGGGCCATTCGGAAAAGATCTGGGTCATACCTCTGTGAGGAAAGACAAAGACCACGTTAGCACACACACCAAAACCATAGCCCGCCAGGCAGAGCCACTCACCGATTAGCTGGGAAGAAAAAAAAAAAAAAAAAACACATGCATTTGCCCAAGTTAACCAAAATGGTGAACATGTAAGGCCTGTAATACATTCTGGTGGAAACGGAGGTATCCTTGTCACAGAAAAGTGACAATCTGTAAAGCCTTCAAGTCACCGTTTGCTGTAGGTTGAGAAACCTTAAATCAAGGTTTAAATCAATATCTCCTAACTAGTTAATCACAGGAATATCTAAAGGTTAAAGTGGTTCTCACTAGGCCAACAGAGTCTACAAACTTGTCGGCCACAGATGGTTATAGAAAGTGACCCACCCTGTGCCTAGAGAGGGCACAGCAGCTTTGCTGGCTCCCTCGGTAGTTGATGCGGGTCATATGCTGACACCATCGGCGGACTGCTCTGTATCACAGACATTCTCTCCTGAAGCCGGCCAGGAAGGAATCTCAGTTAAAACATGTCAGGTGAGGGACAACCTTTGATCTGCTTGTACTAGACCAAAGGAAGATAGGAGGGAATATCACGTAAGTGTAGGTAAACACCAGACTGCAGCTGTACACCTGCTCCAGACTTCTGTACGAAAACCCGAAAAACTTCTCATTTTCTACCTTTAAAGCTGGTGACCTGTCTATGGCCATACCACCCTGAATGTTCCCGATCCTGTCTAAAGCTGGCGATGTCACAAATCTAAATCTGGGGTAAGGGAAGGGGAGGCAGGTGTGAGGCTGCCTACATACAGGTCGGGGCTGTAATCCAATCAGACTGCACGGGAAGGCTTGGGATTCAGAGGCCTGCATCCTCCCTCAAGCTCCTTCTCCTCAGTGGCTGAGAAGCACCTCGCCTGAATGGCATAAGGTCTCCTGGGAATCCCATGTCCCTGCATCAGGGCAGACGCTAGGACTTCTCTAGGCTTGAACTTGGTGGAGGCCAGCTAACCGGGGCCACACAACATAGCAGGGAAGGAATGGGGGCGGGGTAAGTCATTAATACTGGAACCAGGAAATATTTCTGTGATTCACTCTGGAAGTTGCCCTTCCATATATTAGCTTTGTGAGTCTGGCAAGTCATCAACTGCCCTTTCTCTCCCCTGTCAAATGAGGGTCAGGGTAGTTCCTACTTGACAGAGTTGGGGCGATGAATGTGATCCGCTTGTGAAGTGCCCGGCCCAGTTCTGGGCACATGGTAGGTAGAGGCTGACTAGGTATCAGCTATTCTTACGTGCAGGTGGGTGTATCACCGAGGTTGGGCGACCCCCCTTCTTTCTTCAGGAAGCACTGCCATTACCTTATGGGAAAGGGAGTCAAGAATCCCCCAGAAGAGCTTCTCTGTCAGATGCAGCTCATCCTCCACAGCCAGACCGTAGCTCCCCCAGCCTGAAGGCAGACAGTAATACTTCCAGCACTGTTCGTAGTGATTTGTCAGAAGCTGGGAGGTTGAGAACAGATGTGCACCAGTGGGGTGGGGCAGAGACGATCCACAGGTATCAACAGCACACAGGGGAGAAGAAAACAGCACACACCCATCAGGAGAGCGAAACCAACAATGGAAACAGTTCGGTTATCTACAGAGAGGCCCCCAAACGCCACAGGGAACGGTCTGCTCTTGTGCCTAATGAGCTCCAGCCTGAACGGAATCTACCTGATGAATTCGTGTGCCTCCTAACTCACCCCTCGCATTTCCCGGAAAATGGAGAGGAACTGTTTCTACTCCTACTGAGAAAATGCTACCCTCCGGAAGTAGTCACCGTGTGCTGTTCCAGCCGGTCAGGGATGGGGAGAATTTCTTCTGAGATCTTTGCTTATAATAAACCTGGGAGATCCTGGTAATGCTGACATGGGGAGGGGAGGGTGGGGAGTAGGCTGTGGGTCTGCAGATTTTCTCAGCATTGATTACTGCCCCTGGCTTCCGTGTCTTTCACTTGGGCCTTCTGATGGTCCAGCCATGTTGCAGCAGTTCCCCAAGTGGGCAATAGAGGGCACACGTACACTGCCAATGGTCCCATCTCAGCCGGCGGGATCCACATCCTCCAAGAAAAATCCCGCTGGTCTAAGGGGTAAAGGTGAGCTTATTGAGTGCTATCGATGATGTTTCTTTGGGAGCCAGAATCCAGCTGACGGCACAGGTCTGCCAAGGAAGCAATGCCAGGTTGAACTGTAAAAACTGTGGTTTTTAGCTAAAGGATTTTTGGGGGATGAAAACTGGGAGTGTTAGGGTTAGACAGAAGAATGAGCCCGTGGAGGACTGTGGAATCTCTGACAGCATACATGCTGTCTTCTGCCTGGCGTGGAGAAAGAGGATGAACTAAAGGCTTCTGGGAATTCTGTTTATCCCGGTAAAATGCTTCTTGAAATCCCTGCTTGAACTAGTGATATTTCTGAAAAGAGGGAAAAGTTCTGTTGAAATCACTGGGCAGAAGTTTCAGGTGTGGCTGGCCACTGCTGACCCTTTTGAATATGCTAATATGGCAGGTGCCTCAGAGGTAAAAGATGAAAAACACTGCCCTCTGTGTGGGTGGCTGATTCTGGTGTCCTTTTACCCAGGCCCGGATGCTGCCTATACCAGCAACGAAATGTTGGTAATTTGTGAGAAAATCAGGAATCAGGTGGCAAAGGGAGGGCTCTGTGGCCTTACTTTTCATTAATAAAACAAGAGAAAAGAAGTAAAAAAAAAAAAAAAAAAAAAAAGTGAAAAAGAGGACCTGTTACAGAAGGAAAAAAAAAAGCACAACATAGTATGGAATAGAAAAAGGACCTTTTATTTTCTGTACCTAAATGAAGAATCACAGGGCCTTCAAAGCTTTTTGAGATTAAAAACATTCTGAAAACCTAATTAGGGCAGGAAAGTACAAAATCCAAGTGCTCTCACTAACCTCTGCTAAATAACAAGTAATTGGTAGAAATCGATTAAGGAAGATTGGAGCAGTTAATGAATCTAGCAGAACTACTCTTTCCAACCTTGACACTCAAGAAGGGATTTGATTTTGGAGATCGTATTTAGTTAGCTATCAACTTAAAGGAGTAAAACCCATTTAAGATGTATTTTGCTCCCCCAGTTGTGAAGATCATGTTTTACAAGGCAAGTTTCCTGTGGCCATAGACTGTTTTTTCTGTAACAATAGAGAGGTTTACCTTAAGAGGCATTTTGCAGTATTCACTGAGTTGCGGCACATCAAAAACTAGACGTCGCAGGAGTTGCTGTAACATGGAAGGCCTCAAGTGACTGCAGTATGAAATAAGAAAAACAAAAGGATAGAATGAAAAAAAAATAAGGAAGAGGGAATGAAAGGAATACTCAGCGATAACCATATATTAGAGCTAAGCTTCAAAACATTTAGCTCCTAAATCAAAAGATCGTGGATAAACCACAGTCTATGATAAAACACTTTAAAAACTGAGTATAGTTAAAATGTAGAAAGAAGGAGTGGGACTCATGGCTTGAGATCCCTAAGGTTAAATTCCAATCACCATGTGACAAGATGTCCTAGGGTCTATGCACACTCAAAATACAGCCACTGATTATGTGCAAAGAAGTCTATAACAGAAAGAAAGTGCAGGTGATATTAGAGCCATTGCTACGAACTGACCATCTTCCCGAACTCTGCAAAGGAAGAAGTTAGAGATGATTAGCTGCACGGGTGGAATCTGAGGCCACCTTCTGGTGTGATCTGAAGGGTGCTCTGAGTTACTACCTGATCCCTGATATTCTCATTATTGAAATCATTTCTTTGGGTTAAGGGTCTGTCCTCAAAAAACTCCTTTAAAAGGCAAATTGAGTAATTAGAGAACAATGTATCAAATTATCAAAGCGTTCATGGCCTTGGTATTTGGTGCAAGTAAATTCTGAGACAGAGAAAGGAGAGATAAGCAACGCTGATTTAGCCTATATTTTCAGATTGCCAAACCTTTCAAAACCCAGTGGAACCTCTGGATTCTTCCCAGTGAAAATACACACTTACACACAATTTGGCACGTAAGTTCAGCCCATGAGCCCCTTTCAGAGATGCCTAAGAGCCATGGAGGCAAAGTTAATAACTGATGTTGAATGTTAAAATGCCAGGAAAGAAAGCCTTGGAGGCATCTACAACAAGAAGGATGGATATGAATGGAGATGGACAGCAAAGTTCGACTGTTTCACAACTTTTGGTAGAGCTGGCCTTGAGATAAAAAGCCCCGGAGTGAAGAAGTCAGGCATAATATATAGCAAAAAAAAAAAAAAAAAAAAAAAAGCTTGTCTCTAAATGTAGTAATTATAAGCGTATAAAGTTCCTCATTTTTTTTTACATCGTTTACCCAATTAGCAATATCACCTTAGATTGAGTGACGAATAAAATAAAGGAATAAAATAAATCTCTAACTTGATTAATTCCTGACTTACTAAAAATAAATTAAAAATCTACGTGTCAGTTTGTCTGTGTTTCTAGAGCTCAGATGGTTAAGAGGAGGAGTGGGGAAGCTCCTAGGAGTACAGGAATAGGGCTGTGAGCTCTATTTTTGGTTTGATGTAAAATTCTAATTTCCCCAAGGTCTGATCTGATTCTTTAAAAACATTTGCTCTAACATCAGTCTCGCCATGACTTTTTTTTAAACTAGGAAACAGCTTATGCTGGGAGACAGGACTTTTGGTTTGGTTTCTAAGATACCTGCTGAGTTCAAATCTAGCAAAAGGTAGGACAATATCTATAGCTGTGATCGATGTGGCTACCAGCCAATTACAGAATCGATGCTGATGGAAGACTTTCTTTCTGTGCAGACTCACTGTTTATTCCCTTGGCCACTACTCAGAAGAAAAGTAGGAGCCCATGTACACCAGTAACGGGGCTCTTGTCCCTCCTTTTGAAGTGGCAGCATGGAAACCCCAGTCACCCTGTTAATTCCTAGAGGCCTATAGTGTGTTTACCAAGCTTTGTCTCTCTTCTAAGAACAACAGTATTCAAATGAGCTTACTTCTCTGCCAGTTCTAATAATATTGGAATGAATGAAGTGGTGTCAGAGTATAGGGCCTGATTTTGGCAGAGGATCTCAGAGAGGAAACCCCTTCTGTGGGGCCTGGGTGGAGGTCTCCCACCTTCCACTCCACACCCTAGGCAAACAGTACTGTGCATGACACGGTTTGGTCCCTAAAGTAGTTGAAGCCTGTAGGCCTTAGATGATAGAAAGGTAGCAGATAGAGGTTAATTTTAATAAAGCATTTAAAATGGAAGGACCATTGTTACATTTGAAATATAAATGTGAGATTGCCTTTTAACCTGATGTCCTAAAAGGACTGACCAATCCCTTTTTTCTAGGCAGGCCTAGCCCCTCACTGCGTAGTCATCTCTTGTGTGACTAGGAAACAACCCATTCAACAAGAATCAGGCCCAGACCCAGCTGGCCGCTAAAGGGGGCACCTGCTGGTCCTGACTCCAGGACAACCTACAGCAGTGATTCTCAGTCTTGGCTACATCATGGCATCATCTGGGGAGCTTCACAAGCTAGAGCTCTGGCTCTCATCCCTAAAGGATTTGATTTTTTGGGCCGAGTTGTGGCCTGGCATTGGGGTATTTATTTAGTAGCTCCCAGGTGATTCTAATACATAGCTGAGGTGGAAAGCCACTGGCTTAAACAGCAGAGCCTGGTCCTGGACTATGCTGCTGAGACCCGCCACGGGAAGAGTCCTTCTTCCTTTGACCCTACCAGTCCTGATGGAGTTTCCTGACAATCTCCCCTCTTGGGGCTGACTTTACCCTCTTCCCTTGTTTGGCTCCGATGCTCATCTGTAGCAGTGAAAACTACTGCCCTTCATTCCCCACAGGCACTGGAGATGCCTTCTTTTCTTCGTTTCAGGCCTTGTGGGGCCTAGAGGTAGGTTGCTTTGATTGACACTCTTACAGTCTGGCCTCTGTGTAAAGGTCCACTCATTCAGAATAGGAAAATCTGCTTCTGGCTCTATTTTAGGAACTAAAGCATTATTTCTTATAATAATAAGGCGGTAGGGGGCTAGGGCTGCCTAGAAATAAACAAGTGGTCAGTCCTTTCAGTTCTTATTAGTTCTGAATACTTCAGGCCTGAAAATCAGTCTCATCTCCTGGTTCACCAGCCCTCAAGGCTAGAGCCCGAGCTGCCGGCCTCACTTCCCGAGAGCGCGAGATAAGCCTCAAGGGAGAGGCGATCAGAAAGAAGCTGTGGGATAAATTAGAAGTTTCAGATTAAAATATACATACATACATATATATATATATAAAATAGATAACCAACAAGGACCTACTGTACAGCACAGGGAACTATACTCAATATCTTATAATAACGTATAATGGAAAAGAACCTAAAAAAGAATATGTATATATATATATATATATATATATATATGTATAACTGAATCACTGTGCTGTACACAAAACTAACACAACATTGTGAATCAACTATACTTCAAAAAAAATTTTTTTTAAAGAAAAAAGAGCCTGAAGCAAGTAGGGGACCCAGCACCTCCTTCGAGTCTGAGCAAATCCTCAGACAAGATTCACCAGGTTTTGGGTTACACAATTCAACGCAGCTGATGTGGATGCATACACGGAAGTGAAGAACATAAGACCGGGTACTTACTTGCAAATGGACAGCAAACACTCCTCTATGGTGTCCCTCTGAGCTTTGGTGAGGGAACGGCCCTTGGAAAGCCTGTATATTGTCTGCAGCGTAGAGTCGATCAAAGAGGAGTAGTGCTCTGTTCCAGCAAAGAGAGGGGCGCATCTTGTGAGGAGTGGGAGCACGGCAGAACATATGTACCTGTTCAGTGCCAGCACGGCCTCGGTGGTGCTTAGGGAAACCTAAAGAAAGAAGATTGAGACGCTGATTCGTCTCCTGGGAAAGACAGAGCCAGGCTTCCCCCTGTACTGAGCTCTCATCTAGCAGGGTGGGGAGGTGTACACATATGCGTGTTTCACAGTGACAGGCTGAACAACTTTCTACCTTCTCTAAAGAGACCTATTTCTCTTTTGCATCTTAAATGAAAGAGAATCAGGTTAAAAGAAACAATAAACAGAAGAAAAGCAAAGGCTGGCTGGTGCTAACTCATTCCAAATGGTCCACAAACATCTGTTCCCTGCAAAGAAGAAGCCTAAACGCTTATGAAAATCAGCTGATGACCAGTCGAACCCAACACCCTTGATATTTGCGAAGACCAACTGCCAGGAGACTGTATTATTATTCTGGTTTTCACTCTCTGTTTTCACCATATGGAGACTCACAAGCTGTCCTCTTGCAATTTTGATATTAGTAAACGGTTACAAGCTGAGCAAGCTCTCACACTCACTGGTTGTGTGACAATTTTACAGAGAGGAAGTGGAGCTCTGACCCCCATCACCTAATTTTTGAGCATTGTGAGCAACTTGCAGTCTGATAATTGGCATGAGGGTAAGACAGCACTGACGGGAAGCTAACTCTGCACGGGGAAAAAGTGTACAAGGAATAGAAATTAAGGGCCTTCTCTTAAACTCTGCTGTAATCCTCATTCACAATGTTATCTCTTGCTCATTTATACAGGTTAGATTTAAGGAAGGCCCACTTAGTGACACTAGATATAGCCAAAGCATGCTTAACTATCATCTTTGAAAAGTGCAGAACTGCCAAAGAAACCCTGAGGTCCACAGAGATGAAATATTACCCTTATTTCCTGTCATGATCACAGCCATCGTATCTGTAACACATTTCCTTTAACTTATGATCTGATAAACTGTTTTCTTTGAATGGTACATATTTCTGGGTGTTTCTATTAATTATCAAAAGTTTACCCTCTAGGAGCTGCAGTAATCATATGATGGAAAGAAATAGCTAATCTTCCACATTCATCACTTTAAAAGACAGAGTTGTTAAAATGAGGAAGGAAGAGCTTTGATTCCGGTGGCTTAAAAGTTTTCAAAAGAGAATGCATGAAAATATGCGTGCTGAAGAACTGAATACCAAACTTCTTTTGTGGTAGGTGGTGTGTAGACAAGCATGTGATTTGAACACCAAATTCTAGAATAGTATTTGCTGTTCATTTGATCTATAAACAAGTTGAATGCTTTGATCAGGAAACTTGGGAATGTCCCACAAGTTAAAAATATTTTAACATTTTAAATCAAGGAATTTATAGGAACCTCAAAAAATTCGCTGTGGAAGCATTGTTTCAATTTTACAAAACAGCCATATGCCTCTAATGCCTTCTTGGATATACCGTTTCTTATCTCCATGCCACAGATAGGGACAGAGCTCCCATTCAGACTGGGGCTCATACTGCTTTCCATTTCTGGGTGACCCCATCCATTTCTGTGTAACTGGTTCAAACGGAATCCACCCCAGTTAAGATATTGGTTAGCTGACCACCCATCACCAGAGCTCAGACCTCTATTGCTGTTGGACACCAGGTGGAGCCTCTGAGAAACTTTATGACTGATCAAGAAGATATGCCACTGGCTCTTTAAAAACAACCCTAAACTGGCCAAGATTTGTTTGAAAACTTACTCTGATCTACTTGGTCTTTCCTCCTTGGACCCAGGACTCCTGGTACACTATCTCTCTGCTTCATCCTGACTTGGGGCATCTGGCATCTATGTGTTCTAACTCCTGGGGCCTCCTGTCTTGATGTCTCTTGATGTTGGATTACCCTGCCTCACACTTGACTTCCAAACTTGGGTTTGCACTTGGCCTCTTACATTGACCTTGTCATGCCGTGAGCTTCGGACTATCCTTCCTGATGGTCAGTGCACGTAACTTTTTCATAAGTGACAGAGCCATAGTTCGCATGTGAGGGAGATTTTGTCTCCCAGGGTACCTCTGGTGAATTGCTTTGGGGGGGGTGTGCTACGGTATGTAGTACCAGTAGAGGCCCGGGATGCTGCTAAACATTCTGCGGTGCACAGGATGCTCCCCACCCCCACCTTAAAGAGTGCTGAGCTTGGGAAGCCTTGCCCTAGAGGGAGCTAGATTGAATATCTGAGGTCCAGTTCACCTACATATAAGTCTCTGGACTAATAAATTCACATCTGCCATTTCTTGGTTCCTCTATTTTCTCACCCTTTAAAGCAAACTGTTAGCATGTAACCAGTGAGTAGATAGAAACTATTCACTTCTAATTCCAATGTTAATCATTTAAAATGATGGAAAAATAATTTTTCTTATTTTAACCACTTACTGTATCTAAAGAGGCAGAGGCTCTTAAGTCAGGTAAAAATCCAACCTCCAGCAAGTGGAGCAGGAAAGTTTGATCCTTTATACCATAAACACGGTCCAAGAACAGCACCATGGGTGCCTTGTGGTCAGGGCAAAAGTTGGCCGCCATATCTGGTTCGCTGACTGATCCATCTGAAAGACACACAGAGAATGTCATTTCCCCTTTTCTAGCTCCACAGTCTCAAATGGAACACAGAGCTTGTCTGGCTATGGCTTGTTTTCCTGACAAGAAACAGGAATTTTAGAAATAATAAAATGTTGTGCTAGAGTCAGCTTATACTGGCGTGGAAGAACTGACTGTTAAAGTTTCAGGAATTTTGTGAGCCAGTTATTAGATATGCCCATTATTAAAAATTATGATTTTCAATTAAGTATATTATATTTTAGAGGATAACAAGTACTCAAAGATCACCACTTCCTAATTATTGTACTATAAACTATACTTGAGGTTATTTACATCTGTTGTATTTGTATGTTGGAAGCACAGTACAACAGGGTGCTATGTGCATTCTCTGTCCAACTCCATGCTCAGTGGTATCACATTGGGAGCTTGAAATTGGTGGGTAAATGCCAGGAATCAGGGCTTGATTTATTGCTTTGTTGAATGATGAAAGTGAGGGAGAAAAATGTAAGGCAGATTAAATTGAAAAGTGTGTCATGCTTACAGCCATTGCAACATAAACAGCACAAAACTGAGGAAATACTCTTTCAGTATTTAGAAACTATTATTTGATTTGGGTGAAATTTAGATCAGATCATCCAAGAATTCTAATCTTATTTTAATAGCGTAGTTCAAAGATAAAGTGGGGAAATATCATGAAGAAAATAATAAGTTCTTGACTTGGAGAACAAAAAGGATCTTCAAAGAGGATAAAAAAGAGTCTTCCTCCTACTGTTTTGTTAACACCAAAAACTAGGAAAGAGAGCCCCTAAATGATCAAGCTAAAGTCATAGCGTATATAAATACTGTACTTCGTAAGGCACCCTGAGAGCCGCAAACATTTAGCGCTATCCAACCCAGAACCTAACGCAGCCCAGGCACCTGTGCAGGGCTCTGGGAGAGCGAGAGAAGACACCTTCCAGACAGGAGGCTGACTGCTTCTCCTCCCCTGAGCACCAGGGGGAGCTGTTTCCGAACATCGGAGGCTGAATTAATCTCTCAGACGTGGCGCTCTGAAGAACAGTATTTTTACGGGATACTAATGAGCGCTTTGTGTTCAAAAAGTTTGGGAAACACTGAGTTCAACATTTATTTTCTTTATCATATGTTTTCTCAGAGCCTTTATAATCTTAATGTGCTTCATAAAGTTATAAAATGTGATATATTCAAGAATGATGTCACCAAGATGGGGCGGGGTAGGAGACCCCAGCCTTGCCCCCCGCTCCCCAAAGATCAACAATTAAACACCTATCCATGAACCAAACCAGTCTGGGAGAGCTCAGGGATCCACTTAAGAAACTTCAACAGAATGGAACAAAAACTCTGAGAGTAAGTGCACAAAAAGGGAAGGAAGGGTAGCTTCATTTTGCCTGCATCGCAGTGGCAAGAGTGAAACTCCTCAGCTGCAAAGAGTTCCTTTTGCCAGAAAGCGAGAGTGTGGTGGGTGATCGGCTTCCCCAGCCTTCTGGGGCACTGCATGAAGGACTAGCTTTGGTTTCACCCCACCCAGAGACTGGCAAAGCTGAGATGTCTAGAGATGGCTAGGAACAAGGAAGAAGGGCAGGGGCTACCAGTATCATCCACACAGTAGGAGCCACTGTGGTTCCCAGTGACCTGCTTGCTGAGGACCCAGCAGCTTCTGCCACTGAAGAAACCAAAAGCCAGCACAGCCACCACAAAATCCAGATTTCACCAGTTTTGGTCCCACAGGTTTTTGTGTTCACAGATGCCCAGTCACCTGACTCTTTCCCCAGTGTCTCTCCTGCAACAGCCAGAACCCAAAATCCTCACTGGCAGCCTGCCCCAGCCTCTGTGGCTGTGCAAATACAAGATGCCACCTAGACCCCTTCAGCTGAAGGGTTAGTCACTCCAGCTGTGCACCTGCACGCTGCCAGCCCAGCTCTCATCACTGGCCTCCACTGCTGTGCATGCACCCAGGTGAGACCCTACAGGCACGGGAGTGCACGCTGATAGATAGCCAGGGTCTCCCGCAGGTGCTAGTGTACCCACAGTTGGCTCTGGTCTTTGCTGTTGGTCCCTACCATTGCCACTACGTGTGTGTCTGCAGTTGGCCTCTGCCACTACACAGTCACCTGCAGCTGGTCCCTGCAGCCAAGTGTATGTGTACCACTGGCTCTGGCCACCACCACTGCCTACCCTGGTCCCTAGTTACTAGAACCTAGAAGCACTGCTTAGGACCCCAACAGCCCTTGAAGCCACTGCGGACCCCAGGCAGCATTTGCCAAGGTCCATGCAGTTGTCAGTGTTGTTGACCCCAGTGGCCTGAGTCAATAAGACATCATGCCCCCTCTGGACCTGAAGCTGCCGCACACCCCATACTTGGTGCCCCGTACCATTAGACCTTGGGTCACAGTACACTTTAATGAACCCCACCTGAAGGTGAAGCTCTTTCTTTACCAAAGTCAGTCCACAAAGTCTGGAAGAGGTGACTGCTTCTTCAAAGGCACAGATACCTATGCAAGTCTACAGGAATCATAAAGAATAAGGGTAACATGACAGCACAAAAAGAACACAGTAAACTTCTAATAACTGAACTCAAAGAAATGGAGACACATGAATTGCCTGTCAAAGAATTCAAAATAATTATTCTAAAGATGCTTAGAGTGTTACAAGATAATCCAGATAAACAACTTAATATAGAGAAAACAATACAAGAACAAAATGATAAGTTCAACAAAGAGATAGAACAGAACATTAAAAACATAAAAAAGAACAGAAAAGAGATACTGGGGCTGAAGAATACAATGACTGAATGGAAAAATTCAATAGAGAGCTTCAATAGCACACTGGACCAAGCAGAAGAATCAGTAAACTCAGAGGCAGATAATTTGAAATTACCCAGTAAGCAGAACAAAAAGAAAAAAGAATGTATAGGAATGAAGAAGGTCTTACAGGGCTTAAGGGACACCATTAAGAGAAACAATTCACATATCACTGGAGTCCCAGGAGAAGAGAGGAAGAAAGAGGCAGAAAGCTTATTTAAAGAAATAATGGCTGAGAACTTCCCAAACCTGGGGAGATATTTGGACATCCAAGTTTATAAAGCTGATATGTCACCCGCAAATTTCAATCCCAAACCATCTTCTCTAAGACACAGTATAATAAAACTGTCTAAAGTCAGAGACAAAGAGAAAATTTTAAAATTAACAAGAGAAAAAAATTTCTTTCATGCAAGGGAACCCCCATTAGACTATCAGTGGATTTCTCAGCCCAAACCTTGCAGACCAGGAAAGAATGGAATGATATATTTGAAATGCTGAAAGAAGAAAACTGCCAACCAAGAATACTGTACCCAGCAAATTGTATTTCAGGCATGAAGGTGAGATAAATGCTTTCCCAAACAAATAAAAGTGGGGGGAATTCATCACCACTAGGCCTCACTTATAAGAAATGCTGAAAGGAGTTCTTCAAACTGAAATGAATTAATACCGTGAAAAAATATGAAAATATATCACACATTGTTAAAGCTAAGTATATAGTCAGGTCCAGAATACTCTAATACTGTAAGGAAGGAAATAAGAAAGATCAGAGCAGAAATAAATGAATTGAGAATAGAAAACAATAAAAATTATCAACAAAACTAATAGTTGACTTTTTGAAAAGATAAACAAAATTGACAAGTCTTTAACTAGACTTACCAAGAAAAAGAACTCAAATAAATAAAATTATAAATGAAAGAAGAGACATTACAACTGATAACACACAAATAGAAAGGATCAGAAGAGACTACTATGAACACTTATATGCCAACAAATTGGACAACCCAGAAGAAACTGAAAAATTCCGGAAACATAGAAGAAAACATAGTGGGTAAGCTCCTTGACAGGGTCTTGGCAATGATTTTTCTGGATATGACACCAAAAGCAAATATTGACAAGTGGGACTACATTAAACTAAAAAACTTCTGTATAACAAAAGAAACAATCAACAAAATGAGAAGACAACCTACAGAATATGAGAAAATAGTTGCAAACCATATATCTAACAAGGAGTTAATATACAAAATATTAAGGAACTAAAAAAACTCAACAGCAAAAACAAAAACAAATAATCTGATTTAAAATGGGCAAAGGACCCAAATAGACATTTTTCCAAGACATGCAAATGGCCAACAAGTACGTGAAAAGATGCTCAACATCACTAACCATCAGGGAAATGCAAATCAAAACCACAATGAGATATCACCTCATACCTGTCTAATGGTTATTATAAAAAACAAAAACAAAAACAAAAAAACAAGGGATAACAAATGCTGGTGAAGATATGGAGAAAAGGGAATCTTTGTGCATTGTTGGTGGGAATATAAATTGGTGCAGCGAATATGGAAAACAGTGTTGAGGGTCCTCAAAAAAATTATAAATAGAACAACCAAATGATCCAGCAATCCCACTTCTGGATATATAGCCAAAGGAAATGGAATCACTATCTCAAAGAGATATCTGCATCCTTATGTTCACTGCAACATTACTCACAATAGCCAAGATATAGAAATAAAATAGTCTAAGTGTCCATAGATAAAGAAAATGTGGTATGTATACACATATATACAGACACACACAAAGGAATATTATTTAGCCGTAAAAAGAAGGAAATCCTGTCATTTGCAACAACATGGATGGATCTTGAAGGTATAATGCTAAGTGAAATAAGACAGAGAAAGACAAGTATTGTATAATCTCACTTATATGTCAAATCTAAAATAATTGAACTCATAGAGACAGAGAGTAGATTGATGGTTACCACGTGTTGGGGGAAGTGAGAGAAATGGAAGATGTTGGCCAAAGGGTACAAACTTTCAGTTATAAGATGAATAAGTTTTGGGGATCTAATGTACAGCATGGTGACCACAGTTAACAATACTGTATTGTGAAAGTTACCATGAGAGTAGAACTTAAATATTCTCACCGTAACAACAACAACAACAAATGGTAATTATGTGAGGTGAAGTATGCATGAACTAACCTTATTTTGGTAAACATTTTTTAATATCAATTCATGACATTGTACACCTTAAATTTATATAACATTATATGTCAGTTATATCTCAATAAGGATGGAAAAAATGTGATATATTCCATAGATTCCCCAAAGTGATTGACTGCAAACCCCTTGTTGACATGTACACCAATTAATATCTTTTATAAAAATGTTCCTTGGAACACTAGTTTTGGGAAACTATAACAAAATCATGCTATCTTTTCAATTCTTCTGTCTGCTAAGAGGAATCTGCCTGCCCTTGTTGACATGTACACCAATTAATATCTTTTATAAAAATGTTCCTTGGAACACTAGTTTTGGGAAACTCTATAACAAAATCATGCTATCTTTTCAATTCTTCTGTCTGCTAAGAGGAAACTGCCTGGATAGCAGGTGGAGTGACATGGAGAACCTGTGTGCTTTTGGGAGAGTATAAGTTTGTAAAGTTAATAAGGACTGATGTCCAATGTCACATGTAGCACAGGGGGAAAACTCTTTATGATCCATGGCTGTGAGGGACATAGTACTGTGGTGCAGGGGAGCCTGGGTCAGACCCTATCCTTTTGTTGCTCTGGCTGGCTGCACAAGCTGGGGGCACAGAGGCAAAGGGGAAGGAAGGTTTGGTGAGAGATCTCATTGGTTCCAGTCCATCAGCCTCCTTTCAGAGGGTTGGAGTTCAGAAGACACTGAGGTCTGGACTAGCCGTACTTATAGGAAATGGGGTACGGGAGTCTCAACGCAGGGGAGCAGGGGAGACAGCAGCTGGCTGGACCTGGGAGGAGAGGACTCCTCAACACCAGAAAAAGAGCAAGATACTTCGCCTGTGCAGCCTGACCAGCAGTAGGAGGCTGGGAAGAGCCCTGCACTGCGGATGGAGTCCTGCTGTGAGCAGGTGGCCCTGGGGAGACTGGCAGAACTCAGCCTCCAGCAGCTTCCCTTACCTTTGTTCAGGGAGGGCAGTTTCAAGGGGATGCTGATGATTCCAACCAAGTCCTCAGTGGGGACCAGGGAGCGCAGGATGGACCTGATCCGGATGGCTTCCCCCTTTCCTGTCTGGATAAGCTGCAAGGTAGGTTTGGAGAGTAAGATAAATGAGGTTCCCACACGCCTGCTCCACAAACCTGGGGCAGTAAAATGGTTCTCCTTGTCGGGGGGATGGGGTGGGTACACTTCTATGTTTCCCTAATTGTTCTAGACATGTGTGACCACAGGAAAAAGAGGAGCTTTCTCTTGATTTTCTAGAAGAGGTGCTACTGGGGGAATGACTCTGGCCAAGGAGGGCTAGTGTGTTCCTTTGCTGCGACAGCAATGGTCATGCCGTTTTGGCATCAAGTCTCAGCAGTGAAGGTGCAGCCTGTCCTCAGTGTGACTGCAATACCAGGAGCTCTTGGTGGCTATGACAGGAGTGGTGACAATGTGGCCACGATTCCAGACCCTGGAATTCTGCTAAATGTAGAAACGACTTAGGAATTTCTATTTCCTAAACGTTTGATTAATGCTGGGTCTAGGGCAATAAAAGGGGTGTAGAGGATGTCAGAGAGAACGTGCACATCTCAAGGGAATTATCCGGGGACGGATAACCTGATCCTTATGGCCACGGGTGGGATGTACAGGTGCACATTCTCTTGGATCTGGGGGCAGCAGGTGCACTTCTGGGCACAGGCTCTTAGCCAGCAATGGAACTGTCATGAGCTCAGGATAGACTCTACCCGGGAGGGAGCTGGATGACATGCTGAGACATAATGCTTGAAGGACTGGAGACAGGAGAACACCTGTGTGTGACCCTAGCTGCCACCTCTCATTCCTGTGGGCAGAGGGGAGGCTGTCAGTGATGACGGCATCACCCCTCCCCCTCACTAACAGAGGAGGGGCCAGGGGAGAAGTGTCCCTGTGTGTGTGTATCTGTGTGTTTATAAGGTATTGAATCCGAGGGGCGGTAAGCAAGGAAGAAACGCCTTCCCAGCGGAGCTCTGATGACTTAGCTATCCCATGCTGCCTGTTTTCCTGAGACTAGGCAAAATGGTGTAACCTGCTTTTTGAAGTGATTACAGGTGATCTGGGGAAATGACACCCTGCCCCAAGACTGTAGGACACCCTAGTATTTCCCTAGCCCCCTTTCAAGTTTCCTTTATTTGTTTAAGGGCACAGAAATGGCAAGATGGGCCTATGTGTTTAAGGTACAGGTTCCACAGTAGGAACTAGAATACTAAGTTAAGAATTCTGATCAGCCTCACTTTGAAGATTTAGACTTTCTCCTCTCCACAGTACTTTTATCCTAGATTCTTCCATACTGGAATAGTTTCCCTAAACACTTGTAGATGGATTTGCAAACAGGCTACATCATTTATTAGATAAGACCATGACATACTGGAAGAAAGATAAGAGTGAATGCTTTAATGCAATGTCTTTCAAACTGTAGTCATGACCAATTAGTGGGCTGTAAAATCATTTAGTGGATTGTCATCAGCATTAAAAAGCATGAAATAAATTAGTATAGAATAGAAAATATTAGAGTGCATTATCCATAGTAAGGATAAACTTTGTTTCTGGAATATATGTATACTAGGTTGCAATGTAAATTGTATTTCTTACTATGATCAAAACAAATTTTTTTTTTTTGGTCAGAAAGAAAGTTTGAAAGCCACTACTTTAATTGATTCTGTCTTTCATTAGCATTAAACGAATACAACATATCCACTGTTATCTTGGCAGTGACCAAATGTATAACCTCATCAATACCAGAAACCACTGTTTATGTCATCCCAATCTGCATTGCAAGTGCTTTCAGGAGACGCTCTGACATAATCCAAAGGCAGTGAGCACTGCAGAGAGAGGCAGGCACCTGAGCCCTGAATGAGCAAATCAAACAGTTCTTTTAAAGAGTTAACCAAGTATTTTTTTAAATATAAAAAACGATCTTTTCTGCTTTCCTACAAGAAGTAATTATTTCCTCTCTCACTTATGATGCGAGTCTTTATGAGAAATAAGGCCAATCTTTTTCTCCACCCCCAGCAGAGATGAAAAAAGGAAGGTGAAAACATAACTTTTTAGTTCAAAACTGGACATCTGAGAAGACATCCCATAAAAATAGAAACTTTTTTTTTAGTATGTCTGTAAAGCTTACCTCTGGGAAATAAGCAAACATGAACCGTGACTACCTTCCTGATGCCTGACACTTGACACTTGACATTGTTGTCAAGAAAGGATTTTCCATGTCAAGTGTCCTGATAGACACAAGAAATCAAGCTGGTCATATTTTGACCAAGTTGAGGCATAGGAAAACATAGTTTTGGGAGGCTTTTGAAACAGAATATGTAACAGATATGCCCTATTAGTGTCACAGAGAAATCACACAACGCAGAGATCTCTCCAGGAGTCATTCCTTAGAAAACTGTAGAATCAGGTACGAGAGATGGAAACTACTTTTGATATTGGCTAAAAGGAACAGAGAGAAAGGCATGTTCACAAATGCCAGAGTCAGAAGAAGAAATGACGTTCATGAAATCTACAGTGCTCCTGGTTCAAGCCCCTCAAATCTGCTCTCTGGGAACTCATCACTTACGTGCATTTCAGGAGCACAGCGGCCCAGCAGATCTATAAGAGCCGAATAAAATGACATAATGGCATTGCCCATGTGCACAATCTCTTCTTCATCTTCATGGTCCTCCGTGCTGCTGAGAGAGAACCAACACAAGGAGATGTAGGCAGCCTGGCAGGTGGGGCCGTGTTTCAGACACGATATAGAAACACTTTCTCTGCTCACCCTGGGCATCACACATCCTTTCCATTGGGCTCCTTCTCTCCCTCTAGTTGTCAATGAGATGGTTTAACTCACCAGGCTCAAGGACCCAAATATTTGTTCATGACATTCCTAGGGTCCCATGAACTTTACTGACATGAATGGATCATGCAGACCACACATACTCATGGAGCTGCACTGTGACCCCCAAAGCTCCTACCAACCATTCCTTCCCTTTTCCTTCCTTAATAGACATGGAAAGCACATTGGACAAGAAGTCAGAAGGGTCAAGTCCAGGTCCTGGCCCTGTTGCTAACAAGCTATTTGACTCTGGGCCTCAGTTTTTCTCACTTCACATGAGAAATTTAGGACAGTTTATGTTCGGGATTCTATCTAACTCTACCAGATCACCTACCAGAACTAATAACCACCCCCCCTAAAAAAAAGGAGCCACTGGCTTCAAAGTTACCTCTGCTGAGTTATATCCCATCTCTAGATTCTGGGGTCTAATCTAGAGGCTGCAATAAAAGGGAAATGTTCACAAGACATAATGAAAGGAAGGTCACAAGGCAATCTGATAATGTACTATGTCTTTAACCATTAAATACCAAGATTTTTAGTGCTGTGATTTTTCACATTCTGCAGCTTTCTTTTTACCTAAGGAATCAAATCAAACACTTTCAGAAGAGGGAGTGGAGGGTACTCCCTCTTCTTAAAAGTGAGGTACGAGATGGGACACCAAGGTTCAAAATACTGAAGGGAATGGGCTGGGGTTAGACAGTGACTGGAACCCTATTGGCCCAGGCCTCTTAGCCTGGATACAGCTTCCTCCCATGGGGATGCCATAGGGAGGCGCAGTGAGGGCTGAAAGAGCTTGCTGACTCCTCCATTTGCCAATTGGCCTGAGTGGAGTAGGAGAAATGGAAAGGGGTGAAGATGATACTGATCACTAGGCTTACTGGGAGTCAAGATAACAACAAGCTCGACAAAGTGATCTAAAATGTTTGAGCCACAATTGCAAAGAGCCTGTGCTTTCTCTACCAGGGGGAGGTTATGGACATTTGCTTTATCATGCGTGTACTGAGACTATTTCAGAGCTTACCAACCATATTGGGGTGAGAAGGCAATTCATTCACTTACACGTCTCTCTTGTACCCATGAGAGGGGAGGTCGAGGGCTGGGTTCTCAGAGATCTTAATGGCGCCTTGCATGGCCGCCAATAGACCATTTCCTCCTTCACCCCGCAGGGCTGGGCCGAAGCACTCGGGGCGTCTGATGAGCAGCTTGACCACGACGCTAGCGTTTTCTTCCACACTTTCACCTAAGGGAAAAAAGCATTATTACCATCTCATTGGAGAGAACAACCCCGGAATTGATTTCTTTTTGGCCATGCCAGGTGGCTTGTGGGATCTTGGTTCCCAGACCAGGGATTGAACACATGTCCTCAGCAGTGACAGTGCAGAGTCCTAACCAAAGGACCGCAAGGGAATTCCCCCAGATTTGATTTCTAATTGACGAGGCTGGGAGAACAGTATTTGATTGATCTTGTCACATACTCTTAAGATTAGGAGGTAATACTGATGCAGAGAAAGGGGAGCTTTGATAAATTACATCAGACTATTTATTTGAAGTATTACGTTTAACTAATATAGAACAGTCTTACTTCTCAGTTCAGGATTTTGTGCTATTCACATTATTTTGCTATATTTAGGTCCTCAGAGGGCAAGAAATACACTACTGAGTCTGCCATGGATTACTGATTAATTCACAAGTGAGTTTACCTCTTTATTAACTCCCTGAGGGGTGCTTAATAGATATTTCCTTCCTTCCTTGAGAGGAGGTAAGATGGTAACTCAAGCGGGTGTGCCTCAATTAACATCTGGAGAAGTGACGTGCTAGCTCCTGAGCTGTCTTCTCTCAGAGTCTAATACATACCCTAGAACAACCAGGTCTGTGGGGATGAACCTCAGGGCATTTCTGAAATCATTTATCCAGGTTAGAATCTACGTGGTAAAGTTATCTTGGTTACTCTTAGACTAGCTCTGTGGGGAGCTAAAGGTTGGACAATAGTATTCTGCTGGTATTTTTCTTTGGAAGAACCGTAGACAACTAAGACAGGGTATCATTTCCCAAAGAAGTAATTAAGCAGTGAACTATCACATGTAGAGAGGGATAGCCAATGCTTCTCAGAGCCAATATTTATAATCAAAAGTAGTTTTACAGCTTGTTCAGACAATTTCATGAAACACACTTTCTGTCTCAGTGTCTCAGACGACAACTTAATTTGTGTCTAAGAACTTATCCCTGGGCTAATAAGAAGCCTCAAAGACAAGACTTTTTGATGTTGTATGTCGGATGAAGCCTAAAGAAAAACTTTTAAATAAAATCATTAGATATTATTAGAGGATTGAGCTCTATAATAGATAGCATCTTGATATGCTGTTGTAATATTAATTATTTATTCTTGCATTAAAAATTTCCTCCAATCTTAGCAGGTTAAGGCAGTAACTATCATTTCACAGTTTCTGTAGTCAGGAATTCAGGAGTGACTAAGTGAGGTGGTCCTGGCTTGGGATCTCCCATGAGGTTGCAGTAAAAATGTCAGCCAGCGCTGCAGTCTTCTGAAGGCTTGACTGGACGTGGAGTATCAGCTTCCACTCTCACTCACATGGCTGTGGGCAGGAGGCCTCAGTTCCTCATCATGTGACCTCTCCATAGGGCTCCTTGAGTGTTCTCATGACATGCCAGCTGGCTTCCCACAGAGCAAAGGATCCAAGAGAGAGGGTAAGGCAGAAGCTGCAATACCTTTTACAACTTTGTCACATACTGTCACTTCTGCCATATCCTACTCATGAGAAGTGATTCACTGAGTCCAACTCACACTCAAAGGGAGAAGAAGCAGCCTCCATCTTTTGGAAGAAGGAGCATGGAAGAATTTATAGATATATTTTAAAATTATCACAGGAGTTTAAGTTCTGTTTGATGAAAAATTTTATGAATCAGAGTAGAGCATTCGAATGGGAACCCATAAAATCTGGCTTCTCTTCCAGATTTTTAGCAAATCCCTGTGTGAATATGTACACTGCACAGTCTCACTGGGTCTCATTTGCCCTGTTGAGATGCTTGTGCCTCTTCTAGTTTTAGAGTGAGTCTATTAGTTTAACCTATATGCAGAGATTTCTTCCACCATGTCCACAACATCAGAAGGGCTGAGCTTGCTGTTCAAATATTTGAAACTAACTTGTGCCCACACAAACTCACAAGTGAACACACTGCTGTGTCTCACAGCCCTGGAGAGTCTACCCATAGTCCTGGTCAAGAGCTTGGCCTGCTGACATCCTCTTCTATCACTTGACCTTCTACACCACAGGTAAAATTCAGGATTGTAAGTATATACCTCTGTAAGTTTTAGAACTGTGTAACTAGATTCAGAATATTTCATTAAACTGAATTTATACAGCCCATCAGCATGCATTCACTATTTTATAGCTCAATCCTTCAAGAAGAGACTGAAATTTTTAAAAAGAAGCTTTTCTTTGGGTGTCATCTCATATAACATCAAAAAAGAATTTGTTTTTAATTAAACCAGAATCCATGCGAAGAAAATTCTCAGGAGATGCTAAAAAGGTAAAATAATCACAATAATGGTATGGTGGAATGAATCAGGGAAGGAAAGGAACCCAAGGACAAGGTTGAGTGATATTGTACAGTTTATAGAAGAGCTCAGATAAAGAGGTGATGCTAAGTCTTAAGGACGTATTTTCCTATGAGGTGAACCTAGCATTTATACATGATAGAATTTAATCACAGAGGGATACTTAAAGAAAAGCACCATGATAATCCACATATTTGAAAGCAAATATTCTTAGTTACAGACATAACTCACAGTTGGCTACTTTCAAACGTTGTTTGCCCCCAAAACTTATCAGGTAGCACACTCTTAGTTGTCATTTTCTATTACAAGAATAATGCAGCTAAAACTGTGAAATTTTAAGTGTCAAAAAATGGAGAAAAAACCCAACCCTGTTAGTCAAGCTTATTTAAAGACTGTGTTCTGATTCTTTCAGTTCTCAGAATGGAAACACTTGTGGGTCAGCCCTTGTCTTTACCAGCACACTGAAATTAACTTAGCTCTTTCCAAAGCGATCAGCCTCATGGAATTTGACGGAACGTGGACCACAATGTCCAAAAGAATTTGAAAAATTAGGCTATGAGTTCTATATTGAGTTTGCTATTGAAATTCATTCGCCAAATTAGCCTTATTTTATCTGAATCTCAGGTCTTCAAATCTAAGCTAATTAGGTTGGAGCTACAATGGACCCAGGAAGCCATCGCTTGATCACTGAATTGTGGTCATCCGTGGGGGATGCAGAGGGCACCCTACAATAGGAAGGAACTGAAGTGCAACCATTGATGCTAATTGGAGAGGGGACCAAGGAAAATAATTTCTCAAGGCTTCACAAGGTAGAGAGGATGGCCTGATTAGAAGAGAGAGAACATTCTCTTCCTAATTACCTGTAGTTCAGGAAGTTGGACTGCCAACCAAATCCACAGTGGGGAAGCTGAATACTGACCTTGAGGGCATTTTTCAAGGGAGAGAGAGATCTGAGGTAAGCTAGTTTTGCCCAGGGGCTGACAGCAATGTTTTTGCTGGAGTTCCAAATGAATAATTAGCTTAATAGCAGTGTGTATGTTCACAGAGCCTTTCTTCAAAGGCTCTCAATATTGCATTCGCATTATGACCTTCTTTTCAATGTTCCTAAGAAGTTGGATGGAAATGGAATGATTCTCCCCATTTGAACCAGAAGCAGTCATTCTCACCACAGGGATGATTAGTAAGGATGAAATGATTTTACCTTCCGCCCATTGCTTTTCTTACTCTCTCTATTCTAAACACAATCCCTGTTTTAAGTTCCTTTGCCTGGAACTTTGCCTTTCTCATTCCTTTGACATAAAACCTTGATCTAGGTAACTCCACTTCATCCTTCAGGACCAGCTTAAACTTGGAAGCCCCAGAGGATCTAGTCCTCTCAAATATCCTACCCTCTTCCTTAAAGCATTGCACACAAGTATAATTAATGAATTGTTTGTATCTGTTTCTACTTTTCTCACTAGACTGTATTTAATAAGAACAGTGCTCATGTCTGAATTATCTAACCCTGGATGCTCAAGCCTCTGTTAACATCATGTAGAGGCTTGAAATGATCAGATGGAACGCTGAGGGTGACTCTCCATCACTGCATTATCAGCCTTTGTTTGCAGGAACCAAGGCTGTCCATTTCCTAGGATTATAAATCTGAGAACATCTTAGACATTTTAATCCTAACCATCCCCAGTCATCAGTACCAACCACACTGAAGAATGGTTATTACATCTTTTTCTAACTCTAATAACATGAATATACGAACCAGATGATTCTTCTAAGCATTCATTCCTACTATGCCCTTCAAAGCTAACATGCTACTTTGTACTCTTGATCCTAAAAGACTTTTCTTCCATTGTTATTGAGACATAAATGACACATCCTAAAAGTTTTATGGCTCCCAGCTCAACACCCCCCAGTATGCTCTCCCCCAACTACTCTGTTGAACTATGTCCATTTCTTTCTTCAAGATGTTATTCAACTTTTGCCTTCTTCCCCAGGCATTCCTATATTCACTTCACCAGATTCCAATAAGCACCATCATTTCTGGCCTGTCAACAGTCACATGTCTCACTATGTAGGTAGGTGTAGTTGAGTTTTTAGTATGTAGGTACGTTGCTGATCATTGTACTTGGGTTTGCTCTGTTTGCTGCTTTGATTTGTAAGTGACTTCAGGGCAGAACTTCTAGAGCATGTCTCCTGTCACTTCTCATAACCCCTCATGTACTCTTCACATGTCATATGATGGATGCCCAGCTTATGACCACTGAGGATCAAGCTGCCTAGGGAAACAGATTCAGCAAAGCTAGGACATATTGTGTTCCTCACAGATAAGCTTGTAGCCTGAGGAAGATATCACTAAAATACTCCAAGGACCCTAAGGAGGCACAGAATTACTTTTTCTTTCTTTTTGCAGATTTGTAAGGAATCTTTTCCTACTTGGTACTACATTAGGAAGGGATTAATCAGACACCCAGACACATCTGTGTGGACACTGGCTATAAAGTTTGCAACTCCTGGGTTAATAGAAACTTGTCAGCTTCAGTACTCCTAGCGTTAAACACAATCCAAGGCTTCCCAGCAAGCTAATAAAAATAAAGTGGAGGAAATGATATGCTTTAAGAAGTGCTTTTGGGGCTTCCCTGGTGGTGCAGTGGTTGAGAGTCCGCCTGCCGATGCAGGGGACACGGGTTCGTGCCCCGGTCCGGGAAGATCCCACATGCCACGGAGCTGCTGGGCCCATGAGCCATGGCCACTGAGCCTGCGCGTCCCGAGCCTGTGCTCCGCAATGGGAGAGGCCACAACAGTGAGAGGCCCGCGTATGCAAAAAAAAAAAAAAAAAAAAAAGAAGTGCTTTTGAAGACAAATCTTCTTTAAGAAGATTTAACACCAACTTTAATAGAAACTAGTAAAATAATGTTAGAAAGACTTTTCTAATTCTATTATTTTGATATAGCAAGAGCTTTTTAAAATTTTTTACTTTTTTAAAACATCTTTATTGGAGTAAAATTGCTTTACAATGTTGTGTTAGTTTCTGCTGTACAACCAAGTGAATCAACTATATGTATACATATATCCCCATATCCCCTCCCTCTTAGCAAGAGCTTTTGATTTGCCTTCAAAAAAAAATTTTTTTTTAAACATTAGCACCAAACAGAAATTAAATAATTCCACAATTATTGATCAGCTCAAAGGAGGAAATGCTATTTCTCCTTGTTCATTAGGGAGAAAGTGTTATCAAGGCAATACTACATAATGGTTTGAGTACAGTTTGGCCTCTGGAGCCAAACTGCTCTGGTTCAAATCTTAGGAAAAGCCTTACTAGCTGTGTGATTCTGGGAAAGGTATTTAATCTCTCTCAGCATAGGGGTGTTTATCCATAAAATGATAAAGATAACTGTATCTAACTCACGAGATTGTTGCATCAAATGAATAAGTTAATACATATAAAAGTGCTTTGAACCATGCCTGGCACATGAAAATGCTAAGTGCTAGCTGTTATTACTGCCGCCACCATCCTCACCATGCACTACCACCTACCACAGTCACCCCTACAACCCACTATGACCGTCTGCCACCCAGCCATCATATACCACCACCACTACCATCACCCACTATGACCACCCCTACCATCACTCACCACTACCCTCGAAACATTATCACCACACTTACCATCACTAACCACCACTCACCTTGATCACCTCGCAAAACCCACGATGGCTACCACTCAACCATCATATCCCATCATCACTGTCATCACCAATCACTACCCACTATTACTACCCTCACTATGACTCATCCACCATCACCACCTACCACCAACCCACCCCCACCATCACCATCACCCACCATAACCACCCCCATTATCTATCATGATCACCCATAACACCTTCATCTTTTGCTGCTTAGCAGAGGCCACAAAAGTGGCCAGGAAGTCCTTTGTAATCACCTCTTAGATATAAAGACTTTGAAATAGAGATGTAAAGACAAAGAGCTTTGAGATCCCGAGGAATCTGTTTATGAGAGCCTTCCCATTTCAAATGCCCTAATACTCTTGTAAGGATCACAATAACAATGCCAACTAACACAACTGCAGGCTTACTACATTTCTGGCAGTTTTCCATGGATTACTTCATTTAAGCCTCACAACAACTCTGTGAGATATATGCAATTATTATCTCTGTTTTATATACAAAAAACCCCCGAAGCTAGGAAAGTTTTAGTAACTTGCCTAAATTCACAGAGCTACTGATGGAGCCATATCTGAACCCAAGATACTCCATCCTCCAGCCCAAACTCTTCCATGTCATTCTGCTGTGACTGAGCCACTCTATCTCCTCTAGGTGCTCAAGAAGATTCTAATTTTTTCTTTCTCCATACTTGCCATCTCTCTCTCTTTCATCCTCTCCCCTGTGACAGTCCACTCCTACCATTTCAACTGCAGGTGACCCGCAAGTCTACTTCATCCCAATCTGTTGCCTGATTGATCTCTATCCTATTACCCCAATTAGAGGCATCTCCATTTGGGGTTCACAAATCATTACCTGAATCACACAAGCTCATTACCCTCCATCTCAAACCATTTTCTCCTTTTGACCATCCTTATTTCTTTTCTCCCTACCCTTAAATCTCTAAGCTTCAGGACTTCCCTGGTGGCGCAGTGGTCAAGAATCCACCTGCCAATGCAGGGGACAAGGGACACGGGTTCAATCCCTGGTCCGGGAAGATCCCACATGCCATGGAGCAACTAAGCCTGTGCGCCACAACTACTGAGCCTGTGCTCTAGAGCCCGTGAGCCACAACTACTGAGCCTGCGTGCCACAACTACTGAAGCCCATGCACTCCAGAGCCCATGCTCCGCAGCAAGAGAAGCCACGGCAATGAGAAGCCCGTGCACCGCAACGAGGAGTAGCCGCCACTCGCCACAACTAGAGAAAGCCTGCGTGCAGCAATGAAGACCCAACACAGCAAAAAAAAAAAAAACATCTCTAAGCTTCAAAGTGACTTCTGTTCCTTTTCTCTCAACATATCCAGGGCCCAGCCACCAGAGTCATCGCCATCAGCGAGTCCTATAAATTCTGTCTCTGTAATTTCTTTCCAGCTGATCTCCTCCATCCCATTCCCATCACCACCATTATAATTCAGAAACTCATTATCCTAACCTGGGCACAGAAGTTCCCAGTGGTTGCCATGAATCTCTCTTCTTTCCCAGTTCTCTGCACCCTGAATCAAGACAAAACTCTTCAGCTTGGCATTTAGATTCTCCTTAGTACCTTTTAAACCTCGTCTCTTACCACTGTCAACCATGTATCTATCCTCTAGAGCCAATCACTGTGTTTCCTGAGCATGTGTGCTTTAGCTCTCAGGCCACTGTTCAAGCTTTTCCCTACCTGGATCACCTCTTCTGCATCTCTGCATCTGGAAATCTGACCCTTCAAAGCTCACCTCTAATATCACCTTCCCCAGGAGGCTTTTTCTGATCTCAACAGGATGTGAGCTTCCCTTCAGGAAATCTTCTCTCACTCTGTCCCTACCTTACTCCACTCCTTATTATAGTGACCTCTATCCATGGCTGTTCCACTTACTAGACTGTTAATTCTTTCAATGCAAAAGCCAACATCCTTTGCCAAGACCAAATGTGGCCTTTATATAATAGAGACACAATAAACATTAAAGTGCACATATCTTCCTACTGATGGTCTAATAGATTTTCTAGAATGTATTGCATTATGAAATTGTACTGTAGAGAATATATTAAAAAGACATAAAACAATCTGAAAGCAAAGAGGGAGGACCAAATGTTTTTGGTTTAGAGTTGAATATGGTAGTACCTAATAAGCATAAGGAAGTTTTGGAATTTGGCCATCCAGGTAAGACCATAGCCAGTGGACTCCTCTACCTTCATCACCCATGGGAATAGTCCCACTAATTGACTCATAAAGCACTTGATCTTGACTGTGAAGGTGGCCAACATGAAAAAATGGGTCCTGCCTGTATCTGGTTTGTGTCATACAGTCTATTTACATAATTTGGTGACATTTATGAATCCTTAAAATCTATTTAACAAAAAATTTCCCTGTATTACCACAGTAACTGCATTAATTCTGGACATGCAATCATCTGGATTAGAAGTAAGACAGACTATTAGAGGATGCTCTGAAACTGGCCTCAGAGGAAGAAAATGGAGTTTAGCAATGCTGATGCTGAACAGACAGGAGGGACAGTGAAGAACACACAGAGAGAAGCAGAAGATCCAAGTTCCTAAAAACTTGGCTGGATGAGTTCCAGGGGAACAAAAGGTAGACATCTCAAGGTCTGTCACCAAGTCAGGAAAGGGGAAAACCTGGGACAATGGAAACCATTCAAATATTAAGAATAGAGTGCATTATGGTGTAGGAAAATAAGCAGGGGGGGTGGGAAGGGGAAGGAAGACAAGAAGAGCACATGGAAATATAATGATCGCATCATGCCAATATATTTTTAGGTGAATTCTCATAGTTAGAAAAATCGGCATGATTGTTTACTAGGTGCAGTCCCTCTTTGTGATCACTTAACCAGCCCAGCTGGATTTGTTAGCCTGAAACTCCAAACTGGGAAAAGGGAGAACTATTATAACTATAATGTAAATATAAGTGAATTCGTATTCTAGCAGAATCTAGGGAGACAAGGTACAGTTCTAAGAAAGTAGTTTACTTATTTTACACAATACTCAGCACATTAAACTAGTGAAAATACAGAATTTGGGTCAACTTAGAATTCACTATAAATAAGAGGTGACTTGTATCAATATTAAGAAAAATAATATTTAGGATTTCTATAGCAATTTTTTTCTCCTGGGAGTTTAGTTACCTTTAACAGCGATCAGTTATTCCTGATTTTTATTCATCCATCTATCTATCCATCCAACCATCCATCCATCCATCCATCCATCCATCCATCCATCAATCCACCCATCCTTCCTTCTTTCCTTGCATCCATCCATCCATCCATCCATCCATCCATCCATCCATCCATCCATCCATCCATCCATCCATCTATCCATCCAACCAACTAATAGTCTAAGGATCTGGAGGCACACTTGCATTTAATTCTGTGAAACAGGTGAGATCAAGATATTAATAAGCCCCCTCTTTTAGAAGAAGAGGTACAGAGAGATGACAAGCCCAAGCCCATGCAGTGAGTTCCTTGCAGGCTCTGGCACTAGAGCTCAGGACTGTCCATTGGATTCTACTCTTGATCCTTGTCTAGCCTGATTCTCCCTGAGATTTTTCTTCCAGCTGCCACCTACCTATAGAATCTATCATATTTATGGAGAGGAAGCAGTGCAAAGGATTTCCTTTTCCTAGTATCCGCCACAATTATGCCACCCTAGGTCTGAAAAACATGGAAAACTGA
The DNA here is from genome assembly GCF_002837175.3 of Physeter macrocephalus. Lineage (NCBI taxonomy): Eukaryota > Metazoa > Chordata > Mammalia > Artiodactyla > Physeteridae > Physeter > Physeter macrocephalus. Next base: position 104,831,169 of record NC_041224.1, on the reverse strand, counting down.
GACTCACTGTTCACGAAGACGGCAAACCTCAGGAAGGACAGATAGCGCTCCCCTTCAATGGGGTTCCAGCCGACATCAGGGTATCCTTTGGCCAGAAGCATGGGGCAGCTCTGTAGGCCACAGCCTGCCAAGTAGGTCACCACCTGCCAAGAACAATACAAAAGTAAGTGCCCAAGTTGTTTTTTTTTTTTTTTTAATGTAAGTTTTTTACATAGCTATAAGGCAGGCAAAATTCTGGGAACTGAAGGGCTTTCATCTCCCTAGAAGCTAGAGAGAGCCCAGGACTTTCCAGGTAAATAATTTAGTAGATTTGAAATTGGAACCTTTGATTCATTTTTGTTTCCAAGCAATTGACGAGACTGATGATCATTGCTATGTAGGAACACTCCATGTGTTATAGTTCCATGGATTTTCCAGTTCTGGCAAGAGGGATCTGCCATTTAAAAGTAGGCCTAAGTAGGGTGTCTCTGGGGAGGCAACAGTGGATGCAGGCTGGCCATGTTCATTTGGCCATGCTATTTCAAGACCAAAATGTTCAGTCACTGGTTGACTGGGTGGGCCTTCAACTAATCAGGGGTCCCTAGGTAAGTTCTGGCTCAACAACAGCTGTCCCAAGTCAGGAGCTGAGACGTTCAATGTGGGATGGCTAGCGAAGAGGTCATGGCCAGTTAAGGACTAGGATGGGTAGTGTGTTCTCTTCACTTCCAGGTTACCAGACACTTAGCAGAAGATCTCAGCTCTGCGATCTGGTAGAATATTTTAGAATCTCCCTACTTTTCAGAAGGTGCCAGGCTAAAAGCTTAGCAAATAGACCTCCTGTGCTTGAAATGCAGTTGTCATTCTAATTTAGCCTCTGATATTTTATGTACGCGGGGAGAAGAGGGGAATCCATTGTGCTGCTAATCCTCCAAGTCAGGAATGGTGTTTTCATTTTTTAGTCCCCAGGGCCTAGCACAGAGTAGGGGCTCAATAAACATTCATCAAATGACTCATGTATTTGCTGACAGCAAATACTCTAAGTCATTTTGAAAGAATGATGGATCTAAGTCAAAATTCAGTAAGAAACTATCATCACACTTTTTCCTACTTAAAGTAGCAAGGATATTATTAGGCTTGGAGCTTAGATTTTGTTTGGTCTTAAAAATGTCTAGAAAAGGGCTTCCCTGGTGGCACAGTGGTTAAGAATCTGCCTGCCAATGCAGGGGACATGGGTTCGATCCCTGGTCCGGGAAGATCCCACGTGCCGCGGAGCAACTAAGCCCATGCACCACACTACTGAGCCTGCGCTGTAGAGCCCGTGCACCACAACTACTGAAGCCCGCACCCTAGAGCCCACGAGCCACAACTACTGAGCCCACGTGCCACAACGACTGAAGCCCGAGCACCTAGAGCCCGTGTTCTGCAACAAGAGAAGCTACCACAATGAGAAGTCCGTGCACTGCTATGAAGAGTAGCCCCCGCTCGCCGCAACTAGAGAAAGCCCGTGCACAGCAACGAAGCCCGGATGCAGCCATAAATAAATAAATAAAGTCCAGAAAAGCATTAATAAAAGCAGGAATTAGGCAGAGTTTTCAGGGTTACAGGTGCAGGGAATTTCACCGGCCACAAAAATAAGTGCTCGTGTGTGTGCGTGCGTATGCATGTGCGTGTGTGCACGTGTGTGTGTGTGTGTGTGTGTGTGTGTGTGTGTGTGGTTGCTGTTCAATCTCAGGCCTGATTCCTGCTGTGATACATAGAACGGTGGAATGGAATGGCAGCATTTACTGGTCCTTCGCCTTCTCCCCCAGGGACCACACTTGGGGCATTTCCCGACACTGGTCTGAGTAAAGTCTGCGTGCTGTGCTGAGCCACAAGAACCACCTGAAAAGGAGGCAGCAGCCCCATCATCCTCCTCTACAGATTTCCCTGGGTCCCCTTTCTCCCCTCTCCCCGCCTCCTGGCCTCCACTCAACATATCTTGCATCTTCTGAGGGAGGCTTGTGGTCCTTGTCGAGCAGTATCAACTGAACAGGTGAACGAGGCTGACGGTGGGGTGCTGGGCACTGAGTCTTGTGGCACTGTCTTGTCAAAAGAGAACCATTAACTGCTTTTAAATACAGGTGTCAGTTGTCATCACATCACCCAAATAAAAACCGTGATATTTATTGCTGTCTAAATGTATGAAGAGCTGAGCCTGACTGAAGTCTGTCCCACCAGAGGCAGAGACCAGGAATACCCAGGGCATTTATGGAACAGCTATCACATATCATGCCGCTGGGTGCACAGCTCCTGAGTCCCTGTGTGTATGGGGGCGGGGGGGTTGTCTTGTTTCTGTTCCAGTCAGTTCTTCTTATTGAAACCAGGAAGTGTTTTCTAACATATAAACGGCGCTGCCTTTCTCCTCTGCTTGAAGCCCTCCAGTGGTTTCCGTGGCTCCAGGCTCTACAGGGAGGTCCCATAATATAATAGGTAAGGGCACGGCCTCGGGAGCCCAGTGCTTTTGACCCCTGGCTCTGACACTTACAAACCCCACGACACTGAGGATGTTCCCTAATCTCTCTATGCCTCAGTTTCCTCTCCTATAACTAGGGCAACAATAAAAAGGCTTGTCCTGAGGGTCACGTGAGTTAATACCGAGCGGGGCACGGCACACGGTGATTCCGGAGGAGCGTGGACTTCTGTTACAAGCAGCAATGGCAGCGTAAGCCCCATTGCTTTCTGCCCTCCCCTCCCTCACCACTCCCCGCAAGCACTCTGCGCGCTGGTCACACCCAGCTTTCTGAAGTTCCAGCACGCCATGCTCTCCTCTCTGAACTTCAAACATTCCCGGCACGCGCTTCCCCGCGATGTGACTGAGTAGCCTCTGCCCACGCTGGGGGTCATCTCTTTGCTGAGGGCCCTTCCTGATCCCCTTGTCAGGGTCAGGGGCCCACTCCTAGGTGCTCCCAAACCCATCACGCAGTGGACGACCTTCTCCTTGTCCCCCTACTAGATTGCTCCTCTCCGCACTCAGGAAGTTCACTGCCAATCTCGTCAGCTGTCTAGTCAAGGAAACAGTCCCAAGACGGGACAGGGAAATGATGGAGGCGAGGTGGCCTGACCCCCACCAGGAGTGCACTTCACGACGACGTGGGGTGGCTCAGTTTCGTCTCCTCTGTCCATGGAGAGGACATGTGTGGGCGCTCTTTATCTTTATAGTAATTATACCGTTTTCTGTCATGTCGCTTTCTTTAGTGTATAAACATGTAAATTTGATGACACGGAACTTTATTAGGAACCACAGGTCCAGAGTGGGCCCATGCAGACCAGTGAGGCTGGGCCTTCACACACAAAGAACACACATGTCCACATGTCCATGTCTGTGGAGTTGGCGAGCCCAGACCACAGGAGACGCTTGGTCCTCATTATCACACAGCTGCCAGTGACTCACATCCCCCCATATTTGTGTCACACGCTAAAGAGGTTCTGACGGAGACCCAGACTTCCGTCTGCTTTTCCTTGGCCTGGCTGTGCTGTAGGCAGTGGGGAGCAGGCACAGTGCCTCCCCAGGGCCAGTTACCTTCTCGAGGTCCGGTTCCTCTAAGCCCAGCGCTAACTCGTTGTTGTCCATCACAGAGGAAGCAGCCACATCCAGCGGGGTGGATCCTCTCATGGACGGGGAGGCTGAGGAAGGAGGAGAGAAGGAGAAAGAATGGGAGAAAGAGACCATCGAGCGCTGAGCTGAGGCTGCAGTGCACAGTAATGGCCAGGAGAGGGCAGCAAACACAAAACCTGGGTCACATCGCTGTCCTCCGGGGCGGGGGGGGGGGGCGGCCTGAGGAAGGAGGAGAGAAGGAGAAAGAATGGGAGAAAGAGACCATCGAGCGCTGAGCTGAGGCTGCAGTGCACAGTAATGGCCAGGAGAGGGCAGCAAACACAAAACCTGGGTCACATCGCTGTCCTCCGGGGCGGGGGGGGGGCGGCTGCCCGCCCAATTTAAGAACAGCTCTATTTGCTATCTTTCCTCCCCACACTCATGACTGACTGTGAATATAGCTTAAGTTAGAAAATCAGTTCACAGGATCAGCTGGGACCACGTATTTTCAAGTGCTTTTCTAACATGGAAGTTCTTGGGCCCCCATTTGGTGATCTTTCAAAAGTCTCAGATGTCACTTGATCGACTAAGCTCACATAACTTGTCCATTTCTGGGGTCACCACCTAGAGTTTAAAAATAGACTCAAACAGCATTCGCTCTTACAGTTAAATCAGGTCACCAACGTTGTCTTTCGCTTCCTTTGTTTGGTTCTTAGGCTAGAACTGAGAAAAACTTCAGGTGGCATTTTATAAAAAGGTTGGTCAGTGTATGGTTGCATTTGATAAATAGGAAAACTGAGATTTCGGATTTCACGTGCACATCATGTGTGTATTTGAGTCTTCCACAAATTCATCTGGTTTACATCCACAACAGTGAGTGAGGCATGTGCATGCGTTGGTTTTCTAGCAGTGGTGATGGATTTACACTCTTTGTCTACAGTTGCTCCTGGCCCGTCTGCCTTGCAGCTACAAAAGCACTGGCTGGTTGGCTGATGGGACAGGCATGCAGCCCAAGAGGGGACTGGATCCATGACCTTGGTCCCATTAGCACTGCTCCCTGGTCAGCGGAAGGGGCTGGGAGGCGCTGTATCTGCAGACTACATCCACAGTCTCAGCTAGCATTTCATATACCATGAGCCACTGGTCCCCAGAGAGAGGAGGCAAACTGTGACCATGCTGACACAAATCTGTCACCAGCGCTGGTTGGCAGCGACTTCTCTACTTAGGTGGGAGAGCAGAGACATGGTATTATTATCATCTCACCTGATTTTAGATCAGGCAGGGTTCCTTCTTATATTTAAAAATACCATAGCATGCATGTGACTTCTTTCCCTTTATTGCCTAAGTGGTCAGCAGGGGGAGGGTAACCTCTGAGCCAACAGCAGACGTTATAATGTGACCTACCTAGGCCAACACTGCTATTCTCCAGCAGGTAACTGAGATGCTCAAACATGGCCTTCTGATTTTGTCGGCTAATTCGACAGAAATAGCACAGGAAGCGGCAACAGCTAGCAACCATCTTTGGAAAGGCAATCTGTAGGGAGAAGTAGAAAGTGTCAGGGAGAAGAATCTATCACGAGGCCTTTCTGAAAAGGCTGACTTCAAAGAGTCTTAGGGTGAAGTCTTGCAAGCTGCCAACAGTTTGGAAAATGAATTTTCTCGTTACTTCCAGATGGTTCCAAGACTGATTCATAGGAGGGACAGAGAATACACACCTAAAAGAGGCTTCTAAAAATACTGAGAGCTAATTATAATTCCTGAAGTATCTTTCTTTCAAAGAAAATAGATGTCAAACCAGAATCCCAGTCATCCTTACATGTCATGAGAAACTGTACAACCCTACATCAGACCATTCTAACTAGGAAGGGAGTAGACAGAAAGGGAGATGGGTGATCACAGACAAACAAGACCCAAAACTACTATCAAAACTGAGTCTTCTGGGTAAAGATTGGCTCCTACAGTTGTAGAAGTCCCAAAAGCATCACCGTCTCAGACTGTGAGGCTTCCCCAATTACTTCTGTCCTTGATAACTACTCTCCTATGGGCTCCTATGGTAATACTCGTAATATGATTCTTACAATTTAGCACTGAGATGCCAACTTCTATTACCATCTACAGTGCTTGGCTTCTCTGCTTAACAAAGTAATTAGCATCTCCAGGGCTTGGCCACATCTTCTCTCTGATCAATCATGCTCAATAAATGGTATCAGTGTTGGCTCAGGACCCTAGAAAGCCCTTAATTTCTGCCTTTAGAATCATGGAGGTTTTGAAAGCTCCAGTCTGCCTGCCTGCTGAGGCATCCAGACATTTGCTCAGGGATCTTCTGGAGAGAGTCCACTTTCAAAAGAGACCAGAAGGAAGGAAGTGAGGAGGAAGGTAAGCTTGGCTCCTCTTCTTAACTCACAACCCTCACCTGTCAATACTGGTGGAACTGCTTTCCTAGGATCAGGCACTTCGGAATTTCCAATATTTGAAAACATACCCCATCTTCTGCCTTCAGAAGCTCTCTAACTCTGATGAGGACCCAGACAAACTGTGATACATGCCCAGGTGGGCCCTATCAGCACTCCCTGCCCCTTGGCAACAGGAGCTCTCCCTGACAACAGGCTCCTTATGGGGGAGCTGGCCAGGAAATCCAACATCGTCAGGAGCTCGGCTCAGAGAGGAAACACGCATACTCTGGTGGGAACACTGCCAGGATCGTTATTAAAATCGTGTTCTCCTTTAGAACAGCCTTCTCCTGACACAGCACGAAACACACCAGGCTCCTAAGTGGAACCAGAGGCATTCCATCTCAGAAGGAGCAGGGCTGCAGAGGATGGGAAGGAGACTACGCAGCCCGGTGGAATGAGTGAGAACTCCTACACTGGCTGGACCCCATCTCTTGGCTCCTTCCTGGCTGTGTGCTCATCCCCGCCCCCTCCTTGGGAAGAGTCACTAGGCAGTAGGCACCAGCCATGTGGCTGTAAAGAGGTCACCTCACGTGTCCCTGCCCAGGGGTCAAGTTCTGGTTAAATTCTCCTCGGAGCATTACCTGAGATTTCTCTGCACCCAGCACGTTCACCATCACCTCCATGACTGTCTCGTGCATGCCAAGGACTCGCATGAGGTTGGGGTGCTGGTAAAACACCTTGTTGTTCATTATGTCTCTAGGGTAATCAGAGAGAGAGGTCAGCCCTTGCTTATTTCAATGCTACGACAATTCAGGGGCGAGAACACACAAATGCACAAACATGCTCGGGGTGAAGTAATGTACATGTGACGTGCTGGAAAGATGCTAAGGAGGCACTAGGTTGGTGAGAATATACATGGAGGGCATTTCTTTAGCTGAAAGGAAAATTTTGTGCTCCTTTATTTCTACTAAGTGCTCTCTTTCTTTGAAATATTTCCTTCTAATGACATTAAACAGTTGTCCCTTGATTTTTTTGCTTGTAATAGTTTTGAGACAGCTCAAATCACTGGATTTCTCTTCCTCTGTGTGCTAAGGGTCTTCTATTTTCGGTTCTCTTGTCCTGATATCTATGTCTCTATGTACTTCAGTTATCCAAATGGTAGGGCTGTACCCTTTCCTTAAGGCAATTGTGTATTAGGTACCAATGACATTTTTGGACAGCAGTGCTAAAAAAAAAATCAATGAAATGATCAACAATGAAACATAAAAAGAATTATATTTTAAAGTCATTCAACATAAATTCACATAATAAAGCTGCAGGCAAATCAAAACACAGAAGCAGCCTGTGACCCGGCTGTGGAATCCCTTGCAGGTGGTTACCCTTGCCTATACCCATTCCCACAAGGTTGCAGCTGTTAAGAGGAGACACAATCAGTTTTTAGCGCAGCTGTGTCTACTGCAAGGGCTGGGGGAGAGGCTAATTCTGTGGCTTTTTTCTCTTTCCATAAAAGTCTCTTCATCTCTATTATAAGATTCCTCTTTGGAAATGAGTTTAAAAAATGCATGCATCTTCCCCCGACTCCCAGCAGGTATATTCTGAGTTCCTGTTCTGGGCCTCAGTGATGCTCCTTTAGTCTGCTGGCTCGAGGGTGGTAGGATGGAACATCCAGCAACAGGAAGGCTGTAGCCCTAGTGCTTGATTTTAATCAAATAAAACTGTGGGCTGGTCAGTGAACCTTTTGGGGCTTCAGTTTTCTCATCTGCAAAAGGGAACTATGCTACCTACTTAAAGGAAATCTTTTGGATGTCTAAAATGTGATCTTTCTTGTGGTATATATATATATATAATGGAACACTACTCAGCCATAAAAAAGAATGAAAATATGCTATTTGCAGGAACATGGATGGACTTGGGGGGCATTATGCTAAGTGAAATAAATCAGAAAAAGAAAGACAAATAGTGTATGATATCACTTACATGTAGAATCTAAAAAATATAACAAACATGAAAAATTAAATTATGTGGGAAAATAGCTTTGCTATTACGCTATAAGAAAATGGCATGATCTAAAGTCATGTATAAGTGATAAGACACAGAAAGAATAATATTGTGTGATATCACTTACATGTAGAATCTAAAAAATATAACAAACTAGTGAATACAACAAAAAAGAAGAAGACCCACAGATATAGAAACCAAATTAGTGGTTACTAGTAGGGAGGGGGTGAGGGGAAACATAGGGGTGGGGCAGTGAGAGGTACAAACTGCTGGGTGTGAGACAGGCTCAAGGATGTATTGTACTACACAGGGAATTTAGCCAATATTTTGTAATAACTGTAAATGAAAAGTAACCTTTAAAAATTGTATAAAAATAAAAAAAATTTTAATGATGAAAATAAAAATAAACAAATAAATAAAATGCAATCTTTCTGGTGACGTGGCTTCTAAGGAAGAGCCACGAACTATTGTCATGGGGAAAGCCGTCTCAAAGAACTGAAGAAAATGACTCCACATTAGTCCTGATAAAAGGGAGGAATTGGGCTGTAATTTTTCAGAGGGACGTCTCAGAAGATCTCCAGTCAAAAACTCAAGAGCTCAAAACGTTTCTCTCTTGTTGGGCTGAACACACTGTCCCTTCCTCTGGATTTTTTCATTGCCTCCCTGGGGCTACTTTTATCAGATTCAAAGTAAATATCTGCTTTTCTCCAAGACTCCTCCCCACTTCTTCTGGCCATGCCCCTTCATCCCAAGTAGCCCACTGTCTGGCCTCTCAGGTTATGGAAGGTGACTGATTTAATGAGCACATCATCCCATGAGGAGTGAAGTCAGGATGGGGGCACACGGATGTTTTATGTGATTTGATTCCAGAACTGCCATGTAGCAAGTTGAACCAGTTTTCCCACCGGAAGCTTCTTTGAGAACTTGCCCTTGATGGGAATGACCTACCCCAGCCCGTTGATCATGAGCAGCTCCTCCTCCTTGCCCATCCGGACACTGAGCAGGCAGCGAATCTGGCCGAGGGCAGCCAGCAGGCTGATGGTGTCGCTCACGGAGGCCTGGCTGATGGTGTAGGTCTTCCGCAGCGCCTGCAGCAGCTCCCCGATGCTGTCATACTGCCTCTGCAGGAGGCTGAACATCATCCGAACCAGCTCTGCATCCTGGATCTGGTCCTCCTGGGCCCAGCAGATCATGGTCTGTGAGATGAGCTCCTTCAGCGTCGCTAGAAGGACAAGAGGAAGGACCAGTACTGAGGCTGTCGAGGCTCAGGAGAGCTGCGTACTTCCGCCACGTCATTCGGTGATAACACACATCATCAGCTGGGCAGGGTTAAACAATTCTTTTTTTAAGGGTGGGGTATGGCAGGTAGAGAAGTAGCACCTATTACCAAAAGGCAGGACCGTGAGCCGTACTATAAGAAAAGAAGATCTCCACTTTGAATTGAGAAACCTAAATATTCTATTTGGATTAAATGACATTAAATGACGTTTGAATGATGCTGGATGTAGAAGACGAAATAAGATGCCTTCTTGCCCTCAGGGTGCTCACAAGCTGTAGTCTATCAGTGAAATGACTGGGAATAAACTCAGATGGGTGCTCTCGGTAGCCTGTGCCCCATCTTTAACAGTCTAGTTTTCTACTCCATATCACTAAATATGGCAGATATCTGCTCTACATACAGTAATGGCTCATCATAAGGATATAAAAATAGAACTTCATTACCAAAGCTGCAGAAGAGATCTAGATGTAATGGATTAATTTAATTTACCGCTGTGTCTATTAACCCTGTGGGTGTTTTAGGTTCAGATAGGAGACATAAGCTGAAAAACTTAAAAAAGGATACCCAAGGCAGAGAGAAGCACAGTTAAAAGATGTTCCTAAGAGATCTCACTAGGCAGGGATTACTGACTAATATCTGTTAGGTTAGATAATATCTGTACTCTCTGAGAGAGAAAAGTTGTTTATGGTCTAAGCCTGGGCTCCTCTCAGGAACTTGTTTCCTCAGTAGCCAAACGTAAAAGTTCCTGTTTCTCCTACCTTATAGTCACACTAAGGAATAAAAGCAGGACAAAACCATAGACACTCTTGGACGCAACGTAATTTTATCTAGTCCTAGTCCTGTATGTACAGTTCCCTCTTAAGCCTGAATTTGGCCTGAAAGAATTACAGTTCTCAATACTTACAACCAAATTCTTTGCAGAGATAACACACATCACCACAGTCCCCGCCACACATGAAAAGCAACCATCAGAGTTGTTAATCAGCTCAAGGGCCATTCCAACAGGGAATTTTACGGAGTCATAATGAAACCAAGCAAATATTAGCTTTCCCTTAACCTGGCTTTCAGATTAATTCCGGATTTGGGCTTGCTCTTAGCCACCCACTGACTTATCAATCCAAATCAACATTTGTAGCCTAGAGAACAAAACATTGCCAGCAAAACGTCTCATGAGAGGGCAAATGGGAAAGGAAACAGCTAATTTTTTTTTTTTTTTGGAAAGGGCAAGATTTTATTTTATTTTATTTTAATATAGTTGATTTACAATGTTGTGTTAATTTCTGCTATACAGCAAAGTGATTCAGTTATACATATATATACATGTATATACACACACACACATATATATGTATACACAGTCTTCTTTTTAACTTTTATTTTCCATTATGGTTTATCACAGGACACTGAGTATAGTTCCCTGTGCTATACAGTAGGATCTTGCTGTTATCCATTCTCTACGTAATAGTTTGTATCTGCTAATCCCAAACCCCCAATCCATCACACCCTCCCCCCACCAATCCTCCTTGACAACCACAGGTCTGTCCTCTATGTCTGTGAGTCCGTTTCTGGGAAACAGCTCTTTAACTAAAAAGGGTGGAGTAGGAAATGCCCCAGAGGTTCTTCATCCAGGCCAGCCTTCAAGGTACATATGAGACAACAGGATAAACAATTATCTGTGTGTGACCAAGCTAAGGCTCAGTTAAAAAAATGTGGCCCCAAGATCCTGACAGAAAAGGCAACTCATCATTGTGTATTGATGGGCAGGTGTAATTCAGCCAAAGGCATGACATTTAAGGCCATTCTTGTTGGACAGGGGTTCAAATGGTGAGACCAAGGTCCAGAAAGTGAGAGAAAGAATAACTGAGAAGAAAGCAAATTGGGGGGTGGGAGGAAACATTCTTAAGAACCCTGAGAAGGACAGCATACTTTGTGGCCTGACGTATGCTAGAGACCTGGCACCCACCAAGCAAACGTAGACTGAATCATGAACTTCTAAAGGTCTAAACACTTCTGGGACTGAGAAAATGGAGCTTTATACCCCTGGCAGCAACGCTGTTGACAATTCCTCAGATTTTAATTAGCTCCCACAAGCCAGGATCAGAGAAGAGTAACCAGGGTAGAAAAGTTAAAAAGAATACATTTTCTTTTTTGTTTTTTTTGTGTGTTTTTTTTGCGGTACGCGGGCCTCTCACTGTTGTGGCCCCTCCCGTTGCGGAGCACAGGCTCCGGACGCGCAGGCTCAGCGGCCATGGCTCACGGGCCCAGCCGCTCCGCGGCATGTGGGATCTTCCCGGACCGGGGCACAAACCCGTGTCCCCTGCATCGGCAGGCGGACTCTCAACCACTGTGCCACCAGGGAAGCCCCATTTTCTTTTTTTAAAATAAATTTATTTATTTATTTATTTTTGGGTGTGTTGGGTCTTCGTTGCTGCGCGTGGGCTTTCTCTAGTTGCGGCGAGCGGGGGCTACTCTTCGTTGCTGTGCACGGGCTTCTCATTGCGGTGGCTTCTCTTGTTGCAGAGCACGGGCTCTAGGCGCACGGGCTTCAGTAGTTGTGGCTCGCGGGCTCCAGAGCGCAGGCTCAGCAGTTGTGGCACACAGGCCTATTTGCTCTGCGGCATGTGGGATCTTCCCAGACCAGGGCTCAAACCTCTGTCCCCTGCATCGGCAGGCGGATTCTCAACCACTGCGCCACCAGGGAAGCCCAATACATTTTTTAGAATGTGGTAGGCTCTCCATGTATCTGTACATCTGGGGATTAAGATAATTAATGCACATAACCATGTCTGGCATATACCATGGGCTTAATAAAGGGTAACTATGCTATCTATGCCATTAGCTATAAAAATGTGATCCACAGACCACTGGGGTCTCCAAGACCCTTCAGGCAGTTTGCAAGGCCTACTGTATTTTCATAATAATTCTAAGATGTCGTTTGCCTTTTTAATTGTGTGGATAGCAACACTGATGGTGCAAAAGCAACAGTGAGTAAAACTGCTGGGGACCTAGCACAAATCAAGGCAGCAGCACCAAACTCTATGCTTTACTGCCACATCCCTAGAACAACGCCCAGTGTCTCATAAGAATGTTCTGAGTGAAATATAAAGATTATTAATTTTATTAACAATAAACTCTTGAGTATACATCCTTTTAATATCCCATCTGACAAAATGGGAAGCATGCCTAAAGCACTTCTGTTGTACAAAGGTCAGTGGTTTTCCTGAGGAAAAACACCTGTGCAATTGTGATTGTTATGAGCTAAACTAGGTGCTTATTTCATGGAATGACATCTTAATTAAAAGAACGACAGACAAACTATGGTTAATCACACTTGAGTAACAGAGAGATATTTTCTTAAAAATGAAAGAAGCCTGTCACTTGAAGGAAAACAACTGATAGTACCTATTGCCAAGTTTATCATTCGAGCTTTCAAGTGAAAACTAGAATTTTGCAAAATGCTTATCTGCCACTGTGAATTTGACAGCTTCCCAGCACTTAAAGACTTTTCTGATTAAGTTGTTGATATTAATGAATGATTTAAAAATATTTTATAATAAAATGTGCCAACATTTGAAAGCTCTGCATAACTCAGTGAACCAATAATTTCCCAAAGATCAATGCATGATGTTACAAAAGCATCATGGGTAAAAGGATCCATTTAACATGCAAGATAGACCAATGGATTGTTATGTAACCAAATACAAAAATTTCTTTAATATGATTTCAGATCCCACATAGCAAATTAACTTTTGAGGAACTATTACTTGCTGAGTTTGATGTAGTATCAGAGAAGAATATCCACAATTAACTGAAAAGGCTACTAAAAATACTCCTTCCCTCTCCAACTATATATCTGTTTGAGGCCAATTCTTTAACCAGATATAAGAATTCAAAAAAAAAAAAAAACAAAACCAGAATCCAGACACAGATTTATAAAAATGCAAAACAATGTCACTCATCATTTTTTTAATTTTTAAAAATTCAGTTGTTTTTCATAGAAGTATGTTATTTATGTAACATGTAATGGGTTTACTATTTATTATTATTTAATTTATTTATTGAAGTACAGTTGATTTATAATATATTAGTTTCAGGTGTACAACACAGTGATTCAATATTTTTATAGATTATACTCCATTTAAAGTTATTATAAGATATTGGCGGGCTTCCCTGGTGGCACAGTGGTTAAGAATCCGCCTGCCAACGCAGGGGACACGGGTTTGATCCCTGGTCCGGGAAGATCCCACATGCCGCGGAGCAACTGAGCCCGTGCGCCACAACTACTGAGCCTGCGCTCTAGAGCCCACGAGCCACAACTACTGAAGCCCGTGTGCCTACAGCCCGTGCTCTACTACAAGATAAGCCACCACAATGAGAAGCCTGCACACTGCAACGAAGAGTAGCCTCTGCTCGCCGCAACTAGAGAAAGCCCGCGCGCAGCAGCGAAGACCCAACGCAGCCAAAAATAAATAAATAAATAACAAAAAAAAAAACTATCATTGAAAAAAAAAAGATATTGGCTATATTCCCTTTGCTGTACAATATACCCTTGCAGCTTATGTATTTTATCATAGTAGTTTGTACCTCTTAATCCCCTACCCTATCTTGCCCCTCCTCTCTTCCCTCTCCCGACTGGTAACCACTAGTTTGTTCTCTGTATCTGTGAGTTTGTTTCTGTTTTGCTATATTCATTTGTTTTAGTTTTTAGATTCCACATATAAGTGATAATACACTGTATTTGTCTTTCTCTGACTTATTTCACTAAGCCTAATTGGGTTTATTATTTTTAAAGGAATTAACAAATAATCATTTTCTCATAAAACTGATAATAAATTAGAATCTAAAACAATTCTAATTCAGTTTTAAATGTGTAACGTGATAGATATAATCCTCATAAACTAAAGCATTTGGGGATCCTTGGTAAATTTTAAGAGCATAAAGAGGTCTCAAGACCAAAATTTAGAGAATCAGTGGTCTCTATAAAAGGCCTATGTTAGATGATGGCTGTGATTGGAAAGCAAAGCTTTCCCTACAGCTAAGATGAAACCCTGTTCCATTAGGCTATGTGATTCTAATCAAGTGGCTGGGACCTGAACCTTGAAAAGTGCAGCTTAGGAAGCTTTCTCTGTTTGTTTCTGGATAGGAGGTAGATTAAATGAGAGTATAAAAAGAGTAAGACAGCTCACATTGAGAATTAAAGTGAAGATTAAAGAATCATTATCTCGAAAATTGAATCCTGGCAGTCGGCAAGGGGCCCAGCCATTACTCATTCGTCACCAAAGGGCTTCCCGCCAGCTTGCAGGGCCCTAAATGCTTCCCTCTTCCATTTGGGTTGAAAATCAGTCACCTTGGGAGCAAGGAGGGGACCGGGTATCTTTGATACAGAGGTTTCTGGGCCTTCTGCAGCCTGCTCTGCGGCCAGTACAACAGGGTGCACAGAGAAAAGGTGGGCTTCAGGCTGCAGAGGGCAGCATTAAACCTCTGCCCCCGACGTTAGCTTACCTTTCAGCAAAGACTTCACTCTCATTAACGCTGGAAACCAGGCCTGTCAATTCCAGAAGGCTTTGCTCTGAAGGCCATGTATATCTAGACCTCAGGACAGACGTCACTCACCTGTTTCTGCCTCTTCTCAACTTAGTAGCTGAATTACCTCCAGTTGTGTCCGTCCTAAATAAGCTTATTAATAGAACGATAATTTCTGTTATGTGCCCAATTTTGAGTAAAGAACTCTATATGAAACTATTTCAAGACACAGTAATTACCCACAGCAGCCAAGCTGGGAAAACTAAATACATACATGTGAAGAAGAAATGAAGTGTAAAATAAGGGGTGAAACTGTGTTGCCTAAAACATTTAGAAATAAGACAACTTATAAGAAAGTACAACTTCCATTGTAATACATATACCCAAAAGAAATCAGAGAAGAGAAATGATCAGATCTTCCCTTCTTACTTTTTTCCCTAACAAGTCCTTTATCTAAAGTTCTTTATGTTTCTAGAATAGGTCCACATTACATGGAGACTAAAGAAGAAGGGAGGAAAAGGTTCTATCATGAAGTTAAGAGGGTCCCTCCAAGGGAGATACAAAACGATCTGAGAGAAAAGACATTCCAATGGTTTGGAATGCCATTTCCCTTCAAAATATGATTCACACAAGTAGTTCACGTAGTAAATACGTATTTTTTTTTTCTGGCATCTATGGGAGAGTGCTGACAATTTTGGAAGGATTTTCAACAAAGCAAAAGGAGGCGATTCTCGAGATATATTTGAATCTCTTTCTTAAGCAGAGACAGATACAACTAAATATTGATTTCATTTCTGCTGTTTTTCTAAATTCATCTTCGGAAATGCTGCCCTTTAATGACTAAAGACACTGGTGTTCATAAGAAACACATCTCTATGTCTGTGAGTCTGTTTCTGTACTTAGAGAACAAATTTATGGTTACGGGAACGGGATGCGGGGGAGGGATAGATTGGGAGTTTGAGATTGACACGTACACATTGCTATATTTAAAATATATAACCAACAAGGTCCTACTGTAGAGCACACGGAACTCTACTCAATATTCTGTAATGACCTATATGGGAAAAGAATCTGAAAAAGAATAGATACTTGTATATGTATAACTGAATCACTTTGTTGTACACCTGAAACTAACACAACATTGTTAATCAATGGGAAAAAAATTGCTAAAACTACAAAAAGAAAAGAAATACATCTCCTGAAGGGGGCGAGGCTCTGGGAATAAGGTAAAGGTGAGGTGGAGAGGTCAATCTACGGTTTGCCATCATGTTCTGGCCCGTTACTTTCTCATAATGTGCACACACGCCTAATTGCTCCACTCAGAACCTCCACCCCATGTGATAAAATTGCTTCCCCAGTCTTGGTTGCAAGGCTAGGATTTTTATCCACCAATTTACCTGTTCCAAGAAGGCCTTGTCAAGTGAACTGGATGGTTCAGCTCATGGGATTTTAAAAAAGCTAGCGTGCTCTTTTCAAATACGGAAAAGAAAGAAAGATATGTAACCAAGCCCTTGTTTTTTCTGTTGAGAGAGAAAAAATCCTATGAAACAGAACGCCTTTGGGAAGCTAGACGTGTACGTGTGGTTTCCTTGATGATTATAAACGGCTTCACTTATGAAATTATTAACATTCTGACTCACACCTTACTTTTGTAATTAGTCTAATTAGGGATAGTCAAATCTAGGCAATTATATCAAGTATATGATCTAGAAACCGCATTTTAAATGATTGCTCAGGCTAACTCAGAGTGGAAATATTTCTAAGGCACTGTATTGTTTAGGGAGGCTTGGTGACTGAAAGGTAGTCTAAAAGAAAAATAGCTACTTCACTACTTAATTTCTCGACTAGTCAGACATTCCACATAAGAAGAAAGTATCAGAGTGTCTTCAAATTAGAGCTAGCCTTAGTACACTGGTTTGGGAGCCCAGGTAGTCATTTGTTGGTTAGTTGTTTATTCCCTTCCTCTCGTCACTTTGTAACCTCGTATTGGGCCTCAGAACCTCAAGCCCACCATTCTGTGAACCTAGCAAGCAAATTCTCTAGGGAGTCACCCATCATCCTTGGTATAACGCTTTTCTAAATGGTCAAATTACCAGCTTTGCCATGCCGACTACAATAAGAGAAAGGCCATTTATTCTCACGGTGCAGGTTTAAATTTTTAGGCTCCAGAGGTCTGAAAAGAATCTTTTCATCTCTAAATTTAGACCACAGTCCAAGTGGCCATCAAACAAGGAAGTGCATGCTTATTATCAGAGAGCAGATGTTGGCCACTGGCAAAGCAAATCCCTGCAGCTTACAGATTCCAAACCTATGCTGGTGTGACATTTCTTTGAGTGTGCTCTCAAATCTGGGTCAGTTTGGAAGAAAAAGTGTTCCCGATTACCTTGTGGAGAGGGAGCAAACAAAACTGCACTGCACTTAGTTTAAACTTAGAAAGCAATTTATAATGCTCACACTTACAATGGGAAAAGAAAAAAAATTATGTGTCTCTAAATTATGTACACTTATTTTTAAATTCTAGGTGATTAAAAAGTCAACTTGCGGCATGCTGCAAATGCTCTGGAGGCGTAACAGTTGGTAGATCAATTCCGAGTAGAAAGAACAAGTGTATTTTGACCTCTGCTTTCTTCCTCCCTGGGGTAGGCTGAATAATGCCCCCTACACCCCCGCCAAGATGTTCAGCTCTAAATTCTCAGATCGTGTGAATATGTTACCTTACATGGCAAAGATACTTTGCAGATGTGTTTAAGTTAAGGATCTTGAGATGGGAAGATTATCCCGGGTTATCTGGGTGGGCTCAATGTAATCACAATTGTCCTTTTAAGAGGGAGGCAGGAGGGTTAGAGTCAGAGAAGGACTTGTGATGACAGAAGCAGAGGTTGGACCGGTACCTCTGCTGGAGGGGCCACCAGTCAAAAAATGCAGGAGGCCTTTTGAAGTTGGGAAAGGCAAGAAGCGGATTCTCTCCAGAAGGACTGCAATGCCACTAACCTGTTTTAGACTTGTGACTTCCAGAGCTAGGTGATAACAAATTTGTGTTGTTTTAAACCACCAAGTTTGTGGTAATTTGTTACACCAGCAGTAGGAAACTAATATAGTTCCATGGATAGGAAGTCCTGGGTTGAGGATATTTGACTGTTTTCCTGAAGCTCCAAATCAGACTGGAGCATCTCAGTGAGCAAGTACTACAGACATTGGGACCTGAGAGAGAGCCGGTTTTCTAAATTTTTTATGAGGCAACTGGAGTAAATAAATGACAGGGTTGCTGACAAAAGCAAAGACTCTCTGGATCTGGCCCAGAGCTTGTGTCAAACGAGAACAACATCAAACGCAGAAAGTACCTACCGTAGAACCGCTATGGCCCATTAGATAATGTACACACATCACAGACAGCACATTCTCTAGTTCCCGTAACACAGCTTTTTGGCCTCTAATCCCCCTCTGAACATCAAGGGCAGAACTGCCTACATCTCAGCACTACCCGCTGAGCCTATGAAAGATGCTGAAGGTGATGACCATCATGGCATAATGAATGTTCCTGACACTGAGCCAGCATCCATTTGACCATCCTTCCTTGTTAACAGAACTCTCCTTTTGTACCGATATCTGCCTCTCTGCCTTATGGCCCATGTTCCTCTGTGAAAGGACCCAACACCACTACAAAGGTGGCTCCGTTGACTGAGTCACCAGCACATGTTATTTTCTAGGTCACACTCATCGGTTCATAAGTCGACCCATGATCGAGTTCTCCAATCAAAGGTGATCTCAGAATCCTTGCCTCGAATATCAGGGCAGAAGAAACTTTCTTGCTTTTCCCTTGGACACTGTAATGCATGGATGTAAGGCCCAGAACTACAGCCACCATGCTGGCTGGGGACGTGAGAAGAGCCAAGGGATTAACTCAACCAGGGCCTGGCTCCATCTCTAAACCTCCAGATACGCCAGTCAAAAAAGTCCCTTGTCAGCTACTCTACCTGAATTGGGTTTTCTGTTCTTTTTTGATGAAAGCATCTGAAATGATAATTGTGGAGGTGAAGTTCCTACGTATGACCTGTGCTTTGTATTTTCACTTCAGAAGCTGAGAGGGATACCAACTTCTAAGTATCAGAACATTAAACTGAGCACTGCTTTAGTGAATTCTTATATTCCCTTCCCTTACCCCGTGAAGTAGGAATTATTATTCTCTTTTTTACAGAGAAGAAAACGGAAACATACAGAAGTTACAGAAATTTGCCTAACGTCATTAGTAGTAAATGAGCGAGCAGGGATTCAAACCTTGCCTGCTAGAATCTAAACCCATCTACTTTACCATCTTAATGCTGCTTACTCTCAATAGCTTCATAAAATTCAGAAAAATAGTTATCTTTATGAATGCTTTAAATTTATATTATACTGCTTAGATGTTCTCTTAATAAACTCCAAAATGGATTCAGAAATAAATCCTCAAAATCATAAAGCTTTAGCTCTTTCTCTAACTGACTCTGAGCCGGGCACATTAGTTACTCTCTCAGAGCCTTGGATTCTTTACCAATAAAATGAAGTGAACAATATACAATCCGTGTTGAAGAAAATGAATGGGAGTGTGGTCTAGTGACAAGCGTGCGGGGTACTTTGTTTCCGCTCTGCCTGTGTGACTTTGGTCAAGATGCTTTACCTCTCTGTGTCTCTGTTCACTTCTATGAAGTCAAGTCACTTGTGGCTTTATATTCTATGATTCTGTGTCTATCCAACCCACTGAGCTCTTGAAAGGGTGGTTCTAATTTATTAAAATGGTGAATGAATGCCTATGGCTTCATCGGGTAAAACTGATGAGCACCAAGAAATTTACCACTGCTTTTTAATTCTACCCAGCTTGCTCTTACCCATGATGTTACCCAGCTTGCTCTTACTAATAGTAAAACCTGAGATTGAGGAAGTAAAATCTTAAAATGCCAGCAGTTACTGACCATGGTGAGGAAGTGGTCATTATCAAAGCATCACTGCACACCGCTAATCACTTACGTCGGGGAGATGAGCTGTGGAAACTTGATGGCCTTTCTGATGACTGTCCTGATTGCTGGAGGAGAAAGAGCCCTTCCTATGTCAGGGGTCAGATGGCACAATATCACTCTTCAGATTTAGTTGGGAAGATTTACTGGGGAAAGTCTCATGCCCTCTGTGGTCTGAGCTCCAGAGCTTCCTCAGGGCTGAAAGTCTGGTCTGTGTTACAAAGTATCCAAATACCTAGACTTCTGAGCAAAGAAGGTCAGGGAGAAAGTTAAATCCATCCACTCCAAGGAGGTTTGGAAAATTCATCATGCTAATTTCTCTGAACTTGCCTGGTGCCTCTCTGGCTCGGGCTGTGCACTTGGTGTCACTTTTGCCTCATTTCAGTAGAACAAGGATGCTATTGAGATCACTGAGAACAAGGTTAAAAGGCCCTGAAAACCTGAAAGGCAAAGCCTGCAAAGACAACTGGACATTGTTGTTCTCAGAAAGAACCGCTCTGTTTACGACGGGGCCCAATGAACAGGCACTGGCTGTCAGACCCCCAGAGGCATGTGATACACAAGCGCCCCACCGCCTGGCTCTGCAGCAAGCAGCTGAACGTCTAAGAAAGCAGCCAGCTCTCGTTCATCTCAGCTCTCCATTTAATTTTGGGACATGTCTCCTTGTTTCCTTCTCTATGGGCTTCCTTGGCTGAGGAATAAGGATCAAAGTTCAGGCTGCTTGCTAGAACATTCTACTTCTCACAACAGTAGTAGCCAATATTTACTAAGAGCTTCCTGTGTGTCAGACTCTGTGCTAAATGCTGTATCTGAATCATCACTTAACCCTCACGACCACCACGTAAGAATAGAAAAGACAGATGCGGCAGGAACTGAGTTTCTCCAACACGGACGGCCGTTGTTAGACTAATCCTCACTTTATTTTTTATGTCGGCAAAGAAGCACTTCAATTTAATAAATGAACCAAGGATCTGGTAAATAGGGGGTCTGCTGAGGCAGTGGGGGAGTGAGTGCTGTACAGGAGACGGAGCCTCTCACCTCTCTGCACAGCTGGACCCTACAAACCGCCCAGTCTCGCTGGCCTGGCTGCCCTGGCCCTTGGCTCTCAGGGCATGCCATACGGGGACAGTCTCGTGGCGGCTGGCTATTTCTGCTAAATCTGTTTCCCTCCCTCAGCGGTTTTCTACCTTGGCCAGAGCATCCCCACTTGTGAAGCAGACTGCTTCACCCCCAGCACCGTTTCCCCAGCTGGCTGGCCACCCCCTCCCGTTAGAGGCAGCCCTGCAAAGCACCAGTGGGGCTCAAGGTGCCGGTCCTGCCAGCCCATCTCGGCAGCCTCCTGGGGTCTCATCCATCATATGGAGATAATTAGCCTGTTGTTTCTAAAATAGTCAACCAGCCTCATAATCACTTTCTCAAAAACACTCAGGCGATTAAATGACCGATGATGACGACAGGGCAAAGAGCACAGAGAGAACAGATGATGTTTGCTGATGTGTTAGGGAGGGAAATCTCTGAAATGAAGATGAAGCAGATGGGACAGCAAAGGACTCAGGGACCTGAGGTCTCTGTCTTTACTCTGTTGGGAAAGCACTCAGATTGCTTTTATTTTAGTTTCTATGTCTTATTCACTGTTCAGAATAAACTGACGGTGAGGCAAACTCCCAGCCATGCATCCTTGATGTCTGTGCTTCCCTTCACTCCCTCCTGCCCTCGCCCAGCATCCCTGCACGGTTCTGAAAGAGCAGGGTCCCTGCCCTGGATATGGAGCTCGATTCCCATCTTGGCCTCTTTTTCACGTGTTGCAAGAACCTTGTCCAAATTATTTTGCTTCTCTCAGGCTTAGCTGCCTAGTGTACAACATGGGAATCTGGCTGCCACTATATCTGGCTGTTTGTTGTGGGATAAACTCAGATGAGGTAAAACTCAGGTTCTAGCACAGAACCTGGCACAAAGCTGGTGCTCAGTGGATGGTAGTTTTTCCCTCTCCTGACAGACTCTCTTCCCCATCACAAGAATGCAAGCTACTCCGAGGGTGGGCCTCACATCGACTGATCAAACAGATGCAGAACACCTGTTATGCATGGATTTCTGTGGCGCTCTGGACTGGGAGCCAGTGCATGATCACAATGAGTTCTGACCCTGCTCTGCCATCTATCGGTGGGCAAGTCACCGAACGCCTCAGATTCTCCACTTCCTCGTCTCTAAGCTAGGACTCACAACGCCTGTTTCATCTGCCATGCAGGGCTAGCCAGTAGATTGAGACCAGGTGTGGAAAATCTTCTTGTGTCTCCTATGGAGCTAAATAAAAGTTAAGCTCTGCCTCCCCCTACCCCCATGTCTGTTAACACAGTCACCCATCCTGTCCCATCAGCAATGCAAAGACCATCTGTAACCCCTTCCTCTTCCTCATATTTCCAATTGGTTGCCAAGATATGCCAACCCTACTTTTAGAATGTGTCTGACCCCTTGAGCTCACTTCTTGCTGTTAACACCTGTATTAATTTTTTTTTTCTGCTGTGACAAATCAGCACATGCTTGGTGGCAAAACAATACCAATTTACTATCTTACAGTTTTAGAGATAAGAAGTCTGACCCACATATGGGTAAACCCAGACTGGGCTAAAATCATGGTGTGGCAGGGTGCATTTCTTTCTGAAGGCCCTAAGGGAGAAGCCATTTCCTTGCTTTTTCTACCTTCTAGAGGCTTCTGGCATTCCTTGGCTCATGGGCTCTTCCACCAGGAGACTTGAGCCAGGCCCTTCTCATGTCCCCAACCCTCTAACTCTCGTCTGCCACCTTCTTTCACTTTTAAGGACCCTTGTGATTACTTTGGGTCCACTCCAGAAATCCAGGAGATTTCCCTACTTTAAGGCCAGCTGATAAGCAGCCTTAATTCCTTTTGCAATTAAATTTCCCTTTGTCATTTAACATATATATAGGTTCCAGGGATATGGACATCTGTGGGATCACTATCCTGCCTACCACACCACCCTTATTTAAGTCCTCAGAACTTCTCATCTAGGGCACTGCAGTGATGTCCCAATGGGCCCCCATACCTCCAGTGTATCCCCGCTGCAGTCCTTTGGATGGTTATCTTGCTAAAAAAGATTGACCGGTGATAAATACAGTGTCTGAGATATGGCAGGTGATCAACAAACATTTTAATAGCCAAAAAATGCTTGAAATAAGGGCTCACTCTGTGCCAGGCACACTTTAAAGCACTTTGCATATATTAACTAATTTAATCATCGCATCAACCAAACGAGGGAAGCATTAATGCTATGTCCATTGTAATGATGAGAAAACTGAGGCACAGAGACATGGTCACATTGTCACTCTCACAGTGAGAGTGGCAGAGCAAGAATTTAAGACCAGGCAGGCTAACTCCAGAGTCCTGTGCTCATAACTACCTCACTATTTTAAAAAATTTTATTTTTATATATGTGTGTGTGTGTGTGTGTGTGTGTGTGTGTATATATATATATATATATATATATATATATATATATGCCACGCTGCACAGCTTGCGGCATCTTAGTTCCCCGACCAGGCATTGAACCCGGGCCCCTAGCAGTGGAAGCGTGGAGTCCTAACCACTGGACCACCAGGGAAGTCCCTACCTCACTATTACTGAATAAAAGAATAATTTAGTCCTCAAGAACCTTTCATAGTCATTGCTATAATGTTATTATATAAATAATATGGATGGGAATTGGACTCAGGTGGACAAAGGTTTGAATTTTTATGCCACCCCTGTGTGACTCTGGAAAGTTATTTAATCTGTCTTTACTTCAGTTTTTTCAACTGTAAAATAGGAATAATACTGTCAACTGCATATTTTCGTTGTGAGAATTAAATGAGGTAATACTTACAGAAGTGCTTAAGACAATGCTCAGGACACAGTGGGTACCAGGTAAATGTCAACGCCTCCCCCCAGCAGCTGTAAGGCCAAGTAGTATAAAATACACAGGAACAGTAACATGTCACACTCCAAGACTGAAAACAGTTTAACTGCTGGATTTTTCAAGACACTCTGCTCTAACAACCACCCTACCTTTCCAATCTTCCTTATTCTACTCCTCTTATAATTCAGCCAATCTCAACTCATTGCCACTCTTGGAATATGAATTTTTTTTTGCCTCTGGGTTTTGTTGAAGTAGCTCCTTTCACCAAAAATACCTCTCCCTTATATATATCTACCCATCTATGTTCTTTATGGACACTTTTCCAATCCCCCTCCTCTGGTCACCTACGGTCCTTTATCTGTACTTTTACTATAGCACATCTGACCTCATGTTATATCGAGGTGCCTGTCCACACATATTCACTCCTTTGTCTGTGAGGTCCTTGTTTTCTTCATCTTTGTGAGCCTCAAATGACTAACATGCATTGGAGGTCAAAAAGATTTGTGCCGATGAGCTGAATGTGGAAACAAATAAGGTGTGGTCCCAGTACTAAGTCCCAGTAAGAAAATAAACAGGTATACAGATACTCCACCTGAGGTGGAAAGTCACACATGCCCTGTTAGAAATTCCACAATGTGGCAGGGTCAGGGTGATGGAGGATGAGATTGAAAAAAAGACAACATGGAGGAGGTATCTGTGTTTGTCTCAGGGAGAAGCTGTTTGGAGAGAATCTAAAGAGGCTTAGAAATACTGCCTAAGTGCCACAGATATACTTACTGCTAAGATATCTTACTTTGTGTGTGAGTATTTGTGCTGGGGCCCAAGACTTATTTTGGTGGCGACCAGTAGACTTTTTTCCCCTCCTCAGCATGAGAAAAGGCTACAGCATTTAGGTGGGGGGAGAATTTTGGTCTAGGGCTCAGATTATTGAGTGACTGGGTGAGAGCTGATACAGGTAGCAGCTTTCTTTGCAGAGAGATTATGAAAAAACCTGCCATGGAGAAAGCACTCAGAGAATGACAGAGGTCAGGAAGGCACCAACTTTGAGCTGTGAAGTGACAGGTGATTTTTATTTTGTTAAATTTAGAATTTTGCAGAAAGAGCTGGTTGGCCTCTTCTGGAGGGATAACTCAGGGGCTACAGATTTCTATTCAAGGAAACCCTACTTAAATTGTAGTGTGCGAGAAGCACTGGCCTCCAACGAACAGACAAAAGATTTTCTAGGGAATGTGATGGATTGGGATATTAAAAAAGAAATGTGACTTACTATGGTGGGCTGCTACTGTTAGAGGGTGTTTTTTTTTAACCTCTTCACTATCATATAATCTTTTGATCAGATTGTAACAACTTCCATCACAATATGACTTGGAATTAGTTTGGGTAAATCCCTGTAACACTGAACCAGTTAGCAGGATTCTTATGGGTTTCAGGACACTGGCTTCCTCTTTCCTAAAAGCTGAGGTCCCCTGCAGTTTATCTGGCCAACACCAACTGCTCGTAGAGGAGAAGTTGCACCACCTGCCCTGAAAACCCTGAGTCCAGATCTTTGGCTGGGTTAACTTTTTGATGTTAAAATTTTGACTTCTGTTGGGTTCAGATTCCCACACATAACAATGAGTCACAGGAGTGAGTTACCTCACAGATGCAGTAAGCAAGATAAAAAGATGAAGGTTTTAAGAAGCCATTCTGTATGTATTGATAATATGTATAATATGTGGGTTGAAGGCTCATGGATACATATGCTGAAAAATTCTTTGGCAAATGTCGTGTCATGGGACAATGGAAACAGCGTGGAATCAGAGTCAGAAGACCTCAATCAAGTCACAGCTTTACTCATCTTGTTAACATTCTAGATCTGGAAATTTTTCTGGAACCAGGTAAGGGTGGAAAGAATTAGTGAATGAACAAATATCCCTTAACTCTTCCAAGTCCTATGTTCATCACCTACGCAATGGAGTAGTGAAAAAAAACTAACAGCAGTAAACTAATATATATGAAGTATTTGGTAAACTGTCAGTTCACTATAGCATGCAATTCTCATTATCTAAACTTTTAATATTTTATCAAATGCAAGGGTAAGAGAAATCATAAGCAGTAACATGGGCAAAGTTACCAATATTTTAAAGGATTAGAAACCTTTATGGCAACTGGCTATGCATTCAGAAACATCATTTCCATTCAATCAAGTGAAAAACAATTTTGGGGGGTATGGCAGTTAAACCATCCCCAAGATTTTCTCTCAAAATGTCAGCCCTGAGTGAGGAGCTTTATGTCCCTGGAACATCTGTCAGGAAACCCGTATGCTGACAACCAGACATGCTGGCCACCTTCTATTTCTACTTCTGGGATTGCAGGAAAGAAGACTTATGACACAAAGCTTGAACCTCTCAGAATTCTGCTTGTGGAATGGAAGCAGCATGGGGCGCACCATGGAGTCTCATGCTGGGGTAGCCTTTCAGGTTTGCACATCCTGCCAGAACAGACAGAACATAATCTTTCTGCCTGAGGCCCAGGGTAGCAATGCTAAAGATTGCAGTCCTTAGAGCCTGGATACCATTCTTAGAGTTAGGGAGACTTCACAGAGCTAGGTGACTTAATCTAAGTGACTCCATTTACCTAACATGAAGCGGTCACCTTGGAGGAACCCCTGGTTGTGACATATTGTGTTAGAAAGAAGCAATCACTTTCAACACTGACTCTCCGCCGGGAATATGGGTCAGCTCAGCCTATTTTTAGTTCTGCTTTGGCAGTACCACAAAGGGAGTCTAAACTCACTTTTTTGGACCTTTGAATCATGCTGGCCTGTCCTCACCAAAGACCCCCCCGCCATGGTGACAAATAGGACCGACCAAGGGTTGCCAGTGCAACTACTGCCAAGTACCCCAGACACTCTTCCAGAGGCTTCTACACTTCTGCTGATAAGTGCAGAGGATTCTTTCCCTTCAGAGATAGTCTGACAAAGATGGAAGGTCAATAGAAAGGGCAATAAGATGTATGAACCCCAAAGCAGTGTTTTCAAACAAACTGATCACATCTTGACAGTCTATTGCTCTAGTCTATAATTTTTTTTTTTTTTTTTGCGGTACGCGGGCCTCTCACTGTTGTGGCCCCTCCCGTTGCGGAACACAGGCTCTGGACGTGCAGTCTCAGTGGCCATGGCTCACGGGCCTACCCGCTCCGCGGCATGTGAGATCTTCCCGGACCGGGGCACGAACCCGTATGCCCTGCATCGGCAGGCGGACTCTCAACCACTGCGCCACCAGGGAAGCCCTCTAGTCTATAATTTGAAAGCATGTTCTAAGATGGATAGGAACAGGGAATAAGATAAAAGGCAACTATATTAAACCTGGGAAATTCCTTC
Source organism: Physeter macrocephalus (assembly GCF_002837175.3). Lineage (NCBI taxonomy): Eukaryota > Metazoa > Chordata > Mammalia > Artiodactyla > Physeteridae > Physeter > Physeter macrocephalus. The sequence continues at coordinate 104,804,166 of NC_041224.1, read as the reverse complement.
TCCTTTAGACAGTGAAATATTTGCAGAATTTGGTACTATGGAGCAGACTGATTATAATATGCAGACAATCTTCCTCTTGAAATGTTAATGGTAATGGACAGTCAACTGCCTTGCAGAGCAAATTATGATCTTGTTTCAACATGGGTCGAAATGGTAGGAGTCATCTGTACTATAAGGATTAGAGAAATGATTTGAACAAGGTTCGTGGATGTTGAAAAACAGAAGGTCCAATTCCTCTGGGATGTTATATTAGGAAAATCATAGATAAAAACCAACCCCCCCCTCCAAACCCCACATCTTATTCCCTTTACTTCTGCCTTATTATTATTACGTTATTTCCTTGCTGGGGCAATTTTCAATGCTAAGGAACCACAAACAAAAGTGACAGAAACAACAGTGGTTAGAAGAGGAAGATTATGAAAACATAAAAGAAGAAACAGAAATCTGTTTACAGGCATTTAAAAGTAGACAGACAAAAGCAGACCCACCAAGCAATCCATCCCTAAAAGACGACTCAAAGTACGTTCCTTAAGTCAGAAGAAAAGCATAGACCCAAACATATAGCAATAAGTTCTACAAATTATAACAGAATGCTTCCTTGAAGCTAGCTAAGAAGCAGCCCTTCTCTATCCCACAGTATTTGCTTAGAAAGTCTGTGATCTTAATTAAGTCTTAGAAGAGCTCCAGGTTGGGGTCTGTGTGACTGAAAGGCACTGGAACTTACTAGGGCATCTCTCCTCCTCCTCTGTCGGCTGTTTCTTCTCTGGCTTGGAAAAGCCTTTGATTTTATACACCAAGGCACGGAATTTTCCAGTCCAGGAGGCGTCCTCCTCCTCCTCTTCCTCTTCCTCCAGGGGAACCCCTAGGCAAGTCACATAACAGAGTGATAACCTCAAACAGTACATGAAGCCACCAGATGATGGAAAGAACATAGAAACACTGCTTTCCACCCTTTGGAACTTTCTAAGGATACTATAGGCAGCCTCCCATAAGTATTTATCTACATCATGTCTTTTGGCAAGTTTTTTAAAAAGATGATTTCTTGTATACAAGAACATTAAGTCATTTCAATCCCAAGACTTAACTTTTTCTAACCCATACCCAAAATGGGCTCTAGAGTGTCCAAAAAGAAAGAGTTAACCATGAGTTACTTCAAATGAAAAAGTCATCTCTTATCCACATAGTACTCAATCCACCCATGTACAAGCAGCACAATTGCTGAGAGCCACTTTAAAACGAGCAGATATGTATCTAAGCAGGGATGGCTGGTTTAGAATCCTTAAGGGCAGACGTGGCCATACTTATATCATTGCAGAAGCTAAAAAGCAAAGGGGATCAGAATCTTGGCTCAGCTGGGAGCAGAGTCCCAACTATCTAACTTGAGGTAAACTGGGTGAGTTTTATATAAAGATCAGTTCTTTTCTTTCCTTCTTTAGAGACCCAGTTCTCCCTCAGATCTCAGCAAAATTTCTTCTAGGTAGTAGTTTCAGTTATGTATTATGCCAGGATGATGTCTTGTATCTTCTCTGACCCAAATAGTTTTGGAGAGAATCATTTCTTGGACAATTAGTATTGTAATTTAAAATAGAAAACTAACTTCGCAATCCCCCCCACCCCGAGCTTCTAATGAAGGAATCATGAACAGACTTGTCTTTCATAAAGCTTTTATCTCGGAAGCTCACCGCAGTGAATGAGAAGGTCCTCGTGGAAGTCATACAGCTCCTCCCGGATCTCTTTGGGGCACGGGCAGTTCTCCCCCAGTTGAAAGTTAAGAAGCATGTTGATCTTTGAGGGACAAAGAAGAATGGGTAGTTGGTTCTCAGTGTCTGTCCAAAGAACTCAGATCCAACCTTAGTCAGACACCTAATATTTCTTTGCAAATTTTATTTAACTCGATTATTATTATCATTTTTTTTTGGTAAAGATGGCCAACATTTAAAAGTAGCTTTCTATAACTGAATCACTTTGCTGCACATCTGAAACATTGTAAATCAACTATACTTCAATAAAAAATAAAACATAAAAATTTTAAAAAAGGGTACAAACTTCCAGTTGTAAGATGAATAAGTCCTGGGGATGTAATGTATAGCATAGTGACAGTAGTTAACAATACTGTACTTGAAAATTGCTAAGAGAGTAGATCTTAAAAGTTCTCATCATAAGAAAAAGAAATTCATAACTATGTGAGGTGATAGATGTTAACTAAGCTTACTGTGGTGATCATTTCACAATATATACATATATCAAATGATTATGTTGTATACCTTAAACTATACAGTGTTAGAAGTTAACCAGATCTCAATAACTGGGAACAAACCCCCACTACAAATAAAAAAAGAAAAAAAAAATTCCAGCAATATTGCTTTGCATCACCAAGATACTATCTCTGCTCTCTGTCTTTAGAATAATTATTTTGGTGACTATGGCTCTAATTCCTGTCTTTAAGAAAGAATGCATGATTCTGAGAAAAAAATCATGCATCCAGGGCATTTTAAATGATCTTTGGAGAGATGAGTCATGAGAATACAAAGATGTAAAAAATACACTAATGAAATAAAGCCATAAACTATGAGATGCTAAAAAAAAAAAAAGTAGCTTTCACTTTTTTCTGATTATAAAGGTAATTTATTAATTACACAAAACTTGGAGATTACCTAAAGAAGAAAATTTACTGTGTTCTCCCCACTCAAAGGCAGCCACTGTTAATATTTTAGTTAATATCTTTATGTATGCAGATTGAGATCACACTCTAAATAAACTTTTTTGAAACTCAAATTTTCCACTTAATTTATCTCGAGCATTTTAAAATTTTCTTAACCTGATCTTTAACAGGTGCATTACATTTCATCATAAGGATGAACAGCAGTTTATATAAAATGCATGTAACATTAATGATCTGCTATGAAATATTTAAGTTGTTTTCATTTTTTTTATCCTTGTAAAATAAAGTTGGTTTGAATTTCTCTGATCATTTTCTTAGGATAAACTCAGAGAAGCAAAATGCCTGGACCAAAAGGTTTGAACTTTTTTTTTTTTTTTTTCCTCTTAATGGAAGCATCAAGACATTGATGTTTATTCAGGTGAGCATTACCTATGATTATGTGAACATGTCACATTCATCACATTCCTTTTGGGCTTCCGGTTCATTGATCTTACCCACTTCCTTAAATTACTACTTGGCTAATAAGGAAAGGGCAAGAAAGAGTCCAAAAGACAGTAATAACATTAGCAGCAGTGAGGCTTCCCAGTAAGAACCCTGCCACGGTCATACTCTTAACGTCTTCTCCGCGTGAGGTTGGGTTTATTTCATGCTCCGGCAGCAAGGTGTGTGATGCAGGGTGTGCGGGCGGCAGAGGAGGGGCCCTGGCGTCCCCTCACTCGGAGCCAGAGTGACACACAGGAAGGGGAGACAGCAGGCAGAGGCCTGGGCCGTAGTGTATGTACGTGGGGGCCACACTCACTGGGACGTCATCAGCTCCATGCTTTTCTCCTTTGCCTCTCCCCATCCCTCAAGACGGGGTTAGGCGCCCCACTGCACACTCCTGGAGCGCCCTGCGCCTCTCCTGTTACTGCACTTCCCGCACTGCTGTGCGATTAGTGTCTCACTTATCCACAGCCACCCTTGCCTCCTTTGAGGCTTTAGTTGGCTTGTCCCTGAGTGTGTGAAGTAGGGATTGAAGAGCTTGTTCTTATGTACACTGCAATCATTAGGCCCTGGAAACTTGGAGTTGGGCTTGAATCCTAAAACGTGCTCCTATTTGTACCTACTCCACCACTCTATTTAAATGCTTTAAGCTAGACAGGCTGTTTTGTTTACCAAGAAATGTATTAATCATTTATAAAAGCCATTTAAAAAGCCATACATTTAAGAAGACAGCAAAGAACAACACTTTGAAAACGTCATTTTTTAAAAAACCATCAGTGAATATGTACTTTAAAAATCTACAGAGAACTTTTTTCATTTTGTATTTGTTCCAGAGCATTCAAGCTGACAGTACAAAATAGGAGCTCATCAAACAGCACATGAAGATAGACCAGGAGCATTCATGCATCCAGAAAAACAGAATAGCTTCTAAATCTCCATATATTCCCCAGTTAAGGGAAACCAGTAGAATGTACATTTCTAGTGTACATTTTAGTGGCATTTGGGGATTTAGCACTTATAGTTCTAACACCTGGGGACGACTCCTAGGGTTCACAACATGTTTTTGAAACCTAAGTGCTATGAGGCTGGAGTGTGAACAAGTCACTGAGCTGATGAAGAACAGACCACTGTCAACACAGCCCTGCTGTTTTCAACTTTCCTTCACATGTCGGAGACCATATTGTAATTGCACCTACAAATCTGAAAATTCACAGAGGACTAGATGATGTACTGCCCATGAATGTCAAAGGCAATTGGAAATCACCTAGTTCCATACACAGACAGGTTTGTTTCCAGGAAAAAGAGACCAAAGCACAGAAGCAGAGGACAAGAAAACATTTTAGATGATATTATATTCTCATGATAATATCCTCTCTACGTGAGGTCGGCTTGTTAGACCTTGACCTTACATCAAGCATATGCTAAAGGGACCTTACATACACTTTGAAAAGGGAAGACACGAATCAAATAAAACTAACTAGCTTGAAAGCAATAAGGGAGAACTGAACTTAAAAACTTCCACACTGGTTTCAACAATAATTTGTTTGCAGAACAAGGAAAAGTTCCTAACTATATTTGTACCCCTTCTTTATCAACTCCAGACTACCACATCCTTTTCCAAAACTGTCAGTCACACACATACACATTCGCATCTTGTGTTTGGATCTGGCCCTCAGGCGATTTTAGCCAGCCGCTCCTCCAAGTCCTGGATGGCAGCAGAGCCAGCGTCCCCTCTTCCGCCCTTAGCACTGCACTCCAGGAACTCCACTTTGAGGGGCAACTGTGAGAATTCAAATTCTTTGCCTTTCTTTCCCAGCGGAGCACTGGCAGTGCTAGAACTGTCCAGTATGCTGGGGGCAGCCGAACGGGTGACTTGTAAAGTATCGATTTCTTTTTCAAGCTGCTGCTGAATTAACTTTGCTGATTTTGCCATTGTAATGTCTTGCTTATTGCAAGCGATTAAGAATGACGGTGTGTGGGCTTCCCTGGTGGCGCAGTGGTTGAGAGTCCGCCTGCCGATACAGGGGACGCGGGATCAAAGAATAAATGATAATAATCACTCCTTTGTCACTCCTTAGAACAGCCTGGTAAGGGAGACTAATGAAAATGCTGGAATATAAACAAATTTTAAGATTTAAAATCCTTAATTTATAGTTCATTAGCAATTGTCTCTCATCCTCAGTAATAACAATGGTAGATAACTGTATTAATTCTTAGTAGCAATCCCAGAAAAATCTCAACTATTATTGCCAGAAAACATGATAGTACCTTGCTTATTGCAAGCGATTAAGAATGACGGTGTGTTCTTCAGACCAATACTGTCAAGGAGGACTTGATACAGAAACTCTGCCACATCTTTCACCTCTCGCTGGAAGGCTGCACTATCCACAACAAACACAATAGCACTGGCTGAAGCCTTAAACCGCTCTAAGAACTGAAGTCTCAAGCTCTCATGGCCAGGGAGGTCAATCAAGGTCAGGCTAGTGCCCCTGTTATTGTTGACTCTGTAGACAGCAGAGCTGTCAGTGATGGAAGTCTGAGTGTCTCTGTAAAGGCCTGTTAACAATCTGACAAAAAGCAATGTTTTCCCGGAGTCAAAAAGGCCAACAAGAACAGCTCTTTGACTGCTCCTTCTACTCCGGATGAACTTCCAGAACACCAGCGTCAGCAGCACGGCAACGAGCGCCACCACGACTGACAGCAGCGTCGGGTCCCTCTGCCGCAGTTCCTGCCGCAAAGAGTCCAGGTAGAGCTGGAAGGCGCCCCCGACACTGCCGCCATTCCCCATCCGCCGGAGCTCCAGAACTTCTGTTTGGTTCTCTTTTAGACTTTTAGTATCTTTAGTAAAGTATTTCTTCTGTTCATTAATTTTATTCCTGAGCTCACTGAACTGCCCTCCTGAGTTCTCTTGTAGCTTGTTTAGTTTCTTCATAACAGCTATTTTGCATTCTCTATCAGTTAGATTACAATCTTCCATGACTTAAGTTTGGCTGCTGGAGAACTGTCATTTTCTTTTTGTTACACCAGGTACTGTGGTTTTACATGGTACTTGACAAACTGTTCCTCTGCCAGTGCATTTGAAGTAGCAAATACCTTTCTTATGTAGGTAAAGCTTTTTTTTTCTCCTTGATTCTTACAGTTCAACAAGTTGGAAAAGAGAGGCCTTTCTTTTCTTTTTCTTGCTATAGCACAGGTTTTGGGCTTTTCTTACCTGAGCTGCCTCTGACTATATTTGAGAATTGGCACTTTCCACCCTCTACTACCTCTGCCAGATGTGTCACTGGTACCCTCACTGTCACTGCTTGAGCTCTGCTGCTGGAGGGGGGTGTGGGGAAAAGTGAAGGAGACAGAGTCATGGGCACCTTCGCCACATCTGGGGTTGTCGGGTTTGGGTGCAGCACTGCCGTGAGCCAGGGGACTGGGGTCACAGGCCCCACCACCACTGCTGCTGCGGGGTTCCCTGTGGCCAAAGGAGCTACTGCAGCCAGGAGGCTGGAGCCATGTGTGCTGTCTTCCCTGTTGCTACAGGGTTCTCTGGGGCTTCAGGCTCAGCCACTGTGGCCAGAGGCTAAGATTGCAGACATTCTTCCACTGTTCCCCCAGTTCTACCTCCTCTATGCGTTCTAGTCCACCCACCTTCAGATGTAGACTTGTGGATTTCTCCAGCATCCTAGTGTGTTGGGCAGAGGAACCTTTGTTGAGTTTTGGATGTTTTACTAGTTGTAGAATGAAGGGGAGAGACAAAGAAGGTGTCTCACACCTCATGATGCTGACATCACTCCTAATCTGATTTTAAAGGTAATAAAACTGAAGCCTAGTTTTACTGGCTGAGACTAAAATGTTTTTCATTCTTATGAGGTTAAAGGAAAACACTTCTGCAAACTCTCCTTGATGAAATGTGCTAGATGGCAAACTTGTTTAAAAGGAGAGACTCCATCCTGTCCTTCCTCAACTGTGTATCTGATATGACATACTGTTGATCTGATGAACTTAACTTGGTAAATTAAAATGATTTATGATTAAAAATAAAACACTGTATCAAAGAATAAATGATAATAATCACTCCTTTGTCACTCCTTAGAACAGCCTGGTAAGGGAGACTAATGAAAATGCTGGAATATAAACAAATTTTAAGATTTAAAATCCTTAATTTATAGTTCATTAGCAATTGTCTCTCATCCTCAGTAATAACAATGGTAGATAACTGTATTAATTCTTAGTAGCAATCCCAGAAAAATCTCAACTATTATTGCCAGAAAACATGATAGTACCTTGCTTATTGCAAGCGATTAAGAATGACGGTGTGTTCTTCAGACCAATACTGTCAAGGAGGACTTGATACAGAAACTCTGCCACATCTTTCACCTCTCGCTGGAAGGCTGCACTATCCACAACAAACACAATAGCACTGGCTGAAGCCTTAAACCGCTCTAAGAACTGAAGTCTCAAGCTCTCATGGCCAGGGAGGTCAATCAAGGTCAGGCTAGTGCCCCTGTTATTGTTGACTCTGTAGACAGCAGAGCTGTCAGTGATGGAAGTCTGAGTGTCTCTGTAAAGGCCTGTTAACAATCTGACAAAAAGCAATGTTTTCCCGGAGTCAAAAAGGCCAACAAGAACAGCTCTTTGACTGCTCCTTCTACTCCGGATGAACTTCCAGAACACCAGCGTCAGCAGCACGGCAACGAGCGCCACCACGACTGACAGCAGCGTCGGGTCCCTCTGCCGCAGTTCCTGCCGCAAAGAGTCCAGGTAGAGCTGGAAGGCGCCCCCGACACTGCCGCCATTCCCCATCCGCCGGGAGTCCGCGGAAGCCATGGCTGAGATCTTGCTACCCAGCACCACAAGGGCCAGGTTTGAACATTTTAATGGCTTTTTTTTCCCTTATGATTTTTTTTTACATCTTTATTGGAGTGTAATTACTTTACAATGTTGTGTTAGTTTCTGCTCAATAACAAAGTGAATCAACTGTATGTATACATATATCCCCATATCCCCTCCCTCTTGAGTCTCCCTCCAACTCTCCCTATCCCACCCCTCTAGGTGGTCACAAAGCACCGAGCTGATCTCCCTGTGCGATGCGGCTGCTTCCCACTAGCTATCTGTTTTACATATGGTAGTGTATATATGTCCATGCCACTCTCTCACTTCGTCCCAGCTTACCCTTCCCCCTCCCCGTGTCCTCAAGTCCGTTCTCTACATCTGCGTCTTTATTCCTGTCCTGCCCCTATGTTCATCGGAACCATTTTTCGTTTTTAGATTCCATACATATATGTTAGCATACGGTATTTGTTTTTCTCTTTCTGACTTACTTCACTCTGTATGACAGACTCTAGGTCCATCTACCTCACTACAAATAACTCAATTTCGTTTCTTTTTATGGCTGAGTAATATTCCATTGTATATATGCGCCACACCTTCTTTACCCATTCATCTGTCGATGGACACTTAGGTTGCTTCCATGTCCTGGCTATTGTAAATAGTGCTGCAATGAACACTGTGGTACATGTCTCTTTTAGAATTATGGTTTTCTCATGATATATGCCCAGGAGTGAGATTGCTAGGTCATATGGTAGTTCTATTTTTAGTTTTTTAAGGAAACTCCATACTGTTCTCCATAGTGGCTGTATCAATTTACATTCCCACCAACAGTGCAAGAGGGTTCCCTTTTCTCCACACCCTCTCCAGCATTTATGGTTTGTAGATTTTTTGATGATGGCCATTCTGGCTGGTGGGAGGTGATACCTCACTGTAGTTTTGATTTGCATTTCTCTAATGATTAGTGACGTTGAGCATTCTTTCATGTGTTTGTTGGCAATTGGTATATCTTCTTTGGAGAAATGTCTGTTTAGGTCTTCCGCCTATTTTTGGACTGGGTTGTTTTTTTGATATTGAGCTGCATGAGCTGCTTGTATAGTTTGGAGATTAATCCTTTGTCAGTTGCTTCTTTTGCAAATACTTTCTCCCATTCTAAGGGTTGTCTTTTTGTCTTGCTTATGGTTTCCTTCACTGTGCAAAAGCTTTTAAGTTTCATTCGGTCCCATTCATTTATTTTTGATTTTATTTCCATTACTCTAGGAGGTGGGTCAAAAAGGATCTTGCTGTGATTTATGTCAGAGTGTTCTGCCTATGTTTTCATCTAAGAGTTTGATAGTGTCTGGCCTTACATGTAGGTCTTTAATCCATTTTGAGTTTATTTATGTGTATGGTGTTAGGAAGTGTTCTAATTTCATTCTTTTACATGTAGCTGTCCAGTTTTCCAAGCATCACTGATTGAAGAGGCTGTCTTTTCTCCATTGTATATTCTTGCCTCCTTTGTCAAAGATAACGTGACCATATGTGTGTGGTTTTGTCTCTGGGCTTTCTATCCTGTTCCATTGATCTATATTTCTATTTCTGTGCCAGTACCATACTGTCTTGATTACTGTAACTTTGTAGTATAGTCTGAAGTCAGGGAGCCTGATTCCTCCAGCTCCGTTTTTCTCTCTCAGGATTGCTTTGGCTATTTGGGCTCTTTTGTGTTTCTATACAAATTGTAATATTTTTTGTTCCAGTTCTGTGAAAAATGCCATAGGTAGTTTGAGAGGGATTGCACTGAATCTGTAGATTGCTTTGGGTACTACAGTGATTTTCCCAATGTTGATTCTTCCAATCCAAGATCATGGTATATGTCTCCATCTGTTTGTATCATCTTTGATTTGTTTCATCAGTGTCTTATAGTTTTCTGAATACAGGTCTTTTGTCTCCTCAGGTAGGTTTATTTGTAGGTATTTTATTCTTTTTGTTGCAGTGGTAAATGGGAGTGTTTCCTTAATTTCTCTTTCTGTTCTTTCATTGCTAGTGTATAGGAATGCAAGAGATTTCTGTGCATTAATTTTGTACCCTGCTACTTTACCAAATTAATTGATTAGCTCTAGTAGTTTTCTGGTAGCATTTTTAGGATTCGCTATGTATAGTATCATGTCATCTGCAAACAGTGACAGTTTTACTTCTTTTCCAATTTGGATTCCTTTCATTTCTTTTTCTTCTCTACTGCCATGGCTAAAACTTTCAAAACTATGTTGAATAACAGTGGTGAAAGTGGGCACCCTTGTCTTGTTCCTGATCTTAGGGGAAATGCTTTCAGTTTGTCACTATTGAGAATGTTGTTGGCTGTGTTTGTTATATATGGCTTTTATTATGTTGAGGTAGGTTCCCTCTATGCCCACTTTCTGGAGGGTTTTTATCATAAATCCATTTTGAATTTTGTCAAAAGCTTTTTCTGCATCTACTGAGAATATCATATGGTTTTTAATCCTTCAATTTGTTAATATGGTGTATCACATTGACTGATTTGCATATACTGAAGAATCCTTGCATTCCTGGGATAAACCGCATTTGATCATGGTGTATGATCCTTTTAATGTGCTGTTGGATTCTGTTTACTAGTTTTTTGTTGAGGATTTTTGCATCTATGTTCATCAGTGTATTGGCCTGTAGTTTTCTTTTTTTGTGACACCTTTGTCTAGTTTTGGTATCAGGGTGATGGTGACCTCGTAGAATGAGTTTGGGAGTGTTCTTCCCTCTCCTATATTTTAGAAGAGTTTGAGAAGGATAGGTGTTAGCTCTTCTCTAAATGTTTGATAGAATTCACCTGTGAAGCCTCCTGGTCCTCAGCTTTTGTTAGTTGGAAGATTTTTAATCACAGTTTCAATTTCAGTGCTTGAGATTGGTCTGTTCATATTTTCTATTTCTTCCTGGTTCCATCTTGGAATATTGTACTTTTCGAAGAATTTGTCCATTTCTTCCAGGTTGTCCATTTTATTGGCATATAGTTGCTTGTAGTAATGTCTCATGATCCTTTGTATTTTTGCAGTGTCACTTGTTACTTCTCCTTTTTCATTTCTAATTCTGTTGATTTGAGTCTTCTCCCTTTTTTTCTTGATGAGTCTGGCTAATGGTTTATCAATTTTGTTTATCTTCTCAAAGAACCAGCTTTTAGTTTTGTTGAACTTTGCTACTGTTTCCTTCATTTCTTTTTCATTTATTTTTGATCTGATCTTTATGATTTCTTTCCTTCGGCTATCTTTGGGGTTTTTGTTGTTGTTGTTGTTGTTCTTCTTTCTCTAATTGCTTTAGGTGTAAGTTTAGGTTGCTTATTTGAGATTTTTCTTCTTTCTTGAGGTAGGATCGTATTGCTATAAACTTCCCTCTTAGAATTGCTTTTGCTGCACCCCATAGGTTTTGGATCATTGTGTTTTCCCTTTTCATGGTTGTTAGCATTTGCCTTACATATTGAGGTGCTCCTGTGTTGGGTGCATAAGCATTTATAATTGTTATATCTTCTTCTTGGATTGATCCCTTGATCATTATGTAGTGTCCTTCCTTATCTCTTGTAACAGTCTTTATTTTCAAGTCTATTTTATCTGATACGAGTATTGCTATTCCAGCTTTCTTTTGTTTTCCACCTGCATGGAATATCATTTTCCATCCCTTCACTTTCAGGCTGTATGTTTGCAGAGTTTCTGCTGAAAGGTCAGCTGTTAACCTTATGGGGATTCTCTTGTCTGTTATTTGTTGCTTTCCCTTGCTGCTTTTAGTAGTTTTTCTTTGTATTTAGTTTTTGATAGTTTGATTAATATGTGTCCTGGCATGTTTCTCTTTGGATTTATACTGTTTGGGGCCACTTTCGGGTAGAATGTTCTATAAATATCAATTAAATCTATCTGGTCTGTTGTGTCATTTAAAACTTGTGTTTCCTTATTTATTTCCTGTTTGGATGATCTGTCCATTGGTGTAAGTGGGGTGTTAAAGTTCCCTTGTATTATTGTATTACTGTTGATCTCCCTTTTCATGGTTGTTAGCATTTGCCTTACATATTGAGGTGCTCCTGTGTTGGGTGCATAAGCATTTATAATTGTTATATCTTCTTCTTGGATTGATCCCTTGATCATTATGTAGTGTCCTTCCTTATCTCTTGTAGTTTGATTAATATGTGTCCTGGCATGTTTCTCCTTGGATTTATACTGTTTGGGACTCTGCGCTTCCTGGACTTGATTGACTATTTCCTTTCCCATGCTAGGGAAGTTTTCAACTATAATCTCTTCAAATATTTTCTCAGACCCTTTGTTTTTCTCTTCTTCTTCTGGGGCCCCTAGAATTTGAATGTTATCCCAGACATCTCTGAGACTGTCCTCAATTCTTTTCATTCTTTTTTTTTTTTTTTTTTTTTTGTGGTACATGGGCCTCTCACTGTTGTGGCCTCTCCCGTTGCGGAGCACAGGCTCCAGATGCGCAGGCTCAGCAGCCATGGCTCACAGGCCTAGCCTCTCA